>NC_031979.2:7294644-7594644 GCF_001858045.2 Oreochromis niloticus
GTATTAGCCTCTGTTGACTGCTGTTAGCCGGCGTTACTGAAACTGTCTTTGAAGTGGATGTAACTTTGCTGGACTCTGAAACTTAGTGAATAAACTCTCCTACAATGTGAGAATGTAATGTTATTATTTATTAATAAATTATTTATCAAAGGAAAAGCCTGGACCTTATATAGTGCTTTTCTACTCTACCAGAGTACTCAAAATGCTCTATACAACATGCCACATTCACCCAAGCACTTACTCTAAACTGAGTGCTTCCTAGCTACATTCACACTCCGATGGATGCATCAGAGAGCAACTTGGGGTTAGTATTTTGCTCAAGGATACTTGGCATGCAGACTGGAGGAGCCTGGGATTGAACCACCAACCTTGCGATCAGCAGATGACCTGCTCTACCTCCTGAGATACAGCCACCCCACGACGTTAGAGCAAGATCTGAAGGTTCTAGGTATAAATGTCCCAGCACGGCACGATAACGCCTACAACTTCAACGTCTTTGGCATACTAAATATGTAAACCACATACATAAACCACCATTAGTCGGAAGTGAGATGTTCTTCTCGGCCACTGTGGTCAAATATTTGGGGAACATGGCAGCCTATGCATCTTTAATGAATTAAGACTGATAATTACTGACTGTCCCTTTAACAGATGACCCTCCATTCATTTCAGCTTTGATCATATCACATGAACACACTATAGATACTATTATCCATGATTTTTTAGTTAAGTATTTCCTTGCTTTTCCAAAATAGCAGAATTATGTGTCAAACACACCATTTCAATGTCAGGTCCTCCCAAAAGACAACGGGTCAAAGATGAGGAAGAACATCATACAGCTGCCTCACCAATATGTTCTCTCTTGTACTCACAGGGGAAGGTCAATGCTTGGAGTCACGTGTTAACGAGGTGATCAATGTTAATCACAGAGAGAACAATCGATACAGAACAATGAGAGTAACATTAGTCAGAGCCTTTAGGTCACTGGTAACAATTCAAGCTTATGGCTTTGGGAGTCTTGAAAGCCTATCAAATCACAGACTGGATGTTATCTAGTTTGATGTGATTCTTTAGTATCCACTGACAATCTAATCTGTCTTATTTTTATTGCTGTAACTTGCAGGTTGAAGTTCATATCCAAATAACTGATCATTGTTTCACAAATATGGGTAAGGGAAAGAAGAATGTTAAAATATCAGTGTTTATTTTCCTCATACAGAACATCAGTATAGCTTTGATATTACTGAGGGTTTTATTGAGCAGTGCTTTCCAAATCACATCAACCTCTCATGAATGAAGATCACAGTTCAGCTACAGACAGTTTTCCTCCCTTTCCTCTAAGCGCCAGACCTTCTCTGGGAATCTGTAAAGAAACTCTGCCTCGCGTTAAAATGCTATGACGTCGTCGCTGACCCAATTCTTGCAACGAACCTGCGAGGAGCCTCGCACTGCTGTATCTGCATATTTAACAGGAGAGAGCAGGAAGGAGGGGACGGGAAAATGGGGGAGAAAGAAACTCGATGCCCTTTCTCAAGGCTTAAATTTACTAAAATATGACTATGAATTTTCAACTGCCGTAAATTAGGGCAGGAGATGAGCCACAAAGTGAGCGCTCCCCCTCTTTCTCTTAGTGTGACTAACCCCGTGTGTGCAGTCACGATGGGAGGAAGACGATGCTGTCAGGGAAAGCTGTTCACGCATCACACAACCAAAGACCCGCAGACAAATTTAAGGGAAGCTGTTGGCATAATCGTACAGTCAGGAGACAAGACTGTGTGTGTTCCTGTGCAGTTAAAGCAGTGTTTCATTGCTCAGCGACACTTGGAGTTTACCCACATGTGTGCAAAAGTTCTGTTGGTACAACAGCTACATGCATTTTGATTTTGAAGAAAGTCAGGCTTTGTGCAAATGTTCATTGGTGCGTTTGTGCGAGTTTGAGGGTTTTCTGTTTGAGAAAACAACCAAGTGACAGCAACCGGGAGAGTCAGAGAAAGAATGCGATTCTGTTTGACGTGCTCAAATCCAGTCTCATCCTCAGCTGTCTGTTTGAGAGTAGCAGTCAGAGATATGGACAGAGAGGAAAGATAAGTAGAGCGTAAATGTTCCTTTACCACATCATATATTCTGGGTTATCGCTAAGCATTTCTATCCCCCTCTATCTCCTTCATCTTGACACACACCATACACTGAGCTTGGGAGGTACACAGCATCGGGCTCACAGACATACCGAGCAAATTAAACATCGTTAAAGATGAAATGTTGCAGTCAAAGATGCTATCAGGACTGTAAACCCAACACAGGAAACCTCGAGAAGCCCATTCTTGGCTTTGCCTTGCAATAAAGTGAGTGTTTTATTGGATGAATTTTAGGCAAAAATATGTCTGTCATAAAGGCATTTTGCCTTAAAGTCATTCTTCAGCTGGAAACATTCCTGTGTCAACCTCTTAAAGACTTTAAAGACATTTGCAACACTTACATGTTTGAATACAGTCAGGTTACATTTTTTTAAGCTTTCACCCACATCACACTGCTTTCATGAGTGCAGTAATTTTAGTATTATTATAACCAGCATAAGTAATATTTCCAAGGATTAGCACTATTATGGCTGTGATGCCTCAAATATTAAACAGAAACCTGCCGAGCTGGGTTAACAGGAAATGCTATAGTTCTTATTTCTTACAAAAATGGAAAAGGTAAGAAAAAAATGTTGTGGTTTTTCTGAGGGAACAGTACACAGTTTTTAGGTGGATTAAAAATATACTGATACAACATGTCAGTTACTTCTTTAAAGGTGAGACTGATTCTGTTTGCTTTGGAAAGAGTTGGGCTAGCTACCCTATCTTACAGTAAGCTAATTCGCTGCTGCCAGCAACACTAAATTTACTTTAAAGACACGAGCGTTGGTTCTTAAATCGCAACAATATAATGAATAAACAAAAATAAATAAATACTACATTTAAATCAGCATAATTTGCTTTCTGTGGATGTGTTTTTATGTATTTCTATTTGTTATTTGACCTGCCCAGGGACTGCAGACTGCAGATTAGCTAGTAGATGTTTCTTAGGAGATGAATGTTTTTTGTTTGTACAAAAAAAAGTGGAAATGAGATGAAATAAACACATACTCAGCATGTATTTCATTATGTTTGAAAAAGCATTCATTCCACCAATCAGCTTTCAGTGGACACAAGATCAATACTGCTGACAGTACGGACTGGGAGACAGTCAGAACTGTCAGCGGTCAAGGCATCTTTTCTCATCCATCGTTTTTTTCTGCTTATCCAATTCAGGGTTGCAGGGTAGCTGGAGCCTATCCAAGCTGCCATAGGGTGAGAGGGGGGTTACACTACACCCTGGAGAGGTCGCCAGTCTGTCGCAAAGCAACACACTCGTTGTGAGTGAATTAACCTAACCCCACTGTGAGAACCCACACAGCAGAGAACATGCAAGCTCCACACAGAAAGGCCCCGTCCAGATGGTGGACTCAAACCCAGGACCTTCTTGCTGTGAAACAACAGTGCTAGTGCTAACTAGCATCATGCTGCCCATTCACATTCATGTCAGATGAATAACTGAGCTGAGGCTAAAGTTAGATCACGGTCTCTTCTAAAAATGACAGCTCATATAAGTATTACATTACATAGAAGTATTCATTTAAGTATTGTGAAACGCTTTTAAATTGGATTATGATTTGGGACCATATTTAAATTGGTCAGAGTTTAATACACAAATGAAACCAACATTCATTACTTTAAACTGACTGGTACTTACTGGATTTTTTTTTTCAAATGAAAGACCAGTTTTCTTCTGATTTATTGATGTGATTTATCAAACCCTCTTACAGAGTCATTTAAAAGCACAGTGAGTATTTACTTTAGTTATTTTAAATCCAGTACGATTTTCCATGAGTCACATAACCTGGCTCCATTCTTTTTTTTTGGCTGTGGCGTTGATAAAACTGGATCTGACAGTCTGGGGAAAGAATGATCAGAAATAACCAAATAATAAGTCAATGATGTGTCTCGCGCAGGCAGCTCCTCCCATGTGTTGCACCTTTTCTGGCACTTGAAGCAGAACTCTTCCTATGCAGGCCTGTGTCTTATTACAGGCAGCCTATAAGTTTGTGATGCATTATGGAGCCAGCATGTGTCCTTTACGCAGAAATGTGAGTTACATATGGGCTTAAGTGGGTGTGAAAGAGAATGTTAATCAGTCAAATGCTTTTGTCTGCTTTGCAGGGTGGAGTAGGGTGTATGTGTGTCTGCATAGATGTACATGTGAGCTTCCATATGTTGCTACACGCAGCGGGGAGGCTTGTCAGGACACTTTGCACCGGCAGCTGAGAGACCAACTGTGTAGCCCGCCCAGGAGTGGGTGGCAGACGGTCATCAGCACGCAGCCCAACACACAACTGGATTGATCCCCTGTGTAATTCTCCAATGTGGTGAACGTCCTCGTCAATCAGTCCCGACCACAGACATTCTTTCAGAGGACACTGTGTGTGGACTTACTGTAAGTGCAGGCCGCAGAGGCCACACCAGGTAACAACGAGCCTGGAAATATGCTGCATTGCAAATGTTTGTGTTTCTCATTTGAATTTGGTTTTTCGGCGGAGGGCTGAGTCAGATGGGAAATGCTGGACGCCCCCCTTCACGCCTCAGCACTTGTCTCGCAAATCCAGCCCGCCAGCCCCCTCACCCACCCAGTCTTCTCTTTCCCCTTTAGCACTCTCATTTGTGTCATTTTATCTCCTTTCCCCCCTTCTTTGCTTTTTCGTTTGTCTTCATTTCACAAGTTATCCACCAATCTCAGTGTCACCCTCATCCTCAGCCGTCTCTCTCAGCACCACAGAGGACTCGTCAACTCTTCCGCTTCCCTGGAGTTTCCCTCCGCCAGGCTGTCTGCAGACAAAACACATACAATGCTTTAGGAAATAATTAGCACCCAGTGAAACTCTAAAAACACAGCTACGAGCTGCTTGAGATGTGTTTGTGGGAAGAGAAACAAATTTAAAAATGCTTTTGCCGTTTCAGAAACTAGACTAGTGGAATCATGTCTGCGTTGTCAGCAGCACGGCAGCAGGCGCCGCGTCTCTCACTTGCCAACTTGAAAGTGTGTTTAAAGCTGAACAGAAGTGAAAAAGCGTGACTGCTAAGACATTAGAGTGTATTCTTTCACTGACTGTCATTAAGCAAATGTCATTTGGTCTGAGGATACTCCCTCTGGAGTTAGTCTTTTCCAATTTTCACCTAATTTCAGGTAACGACTGGCACTGCCAGTGCCGGTAAATGAATCTAATGGAGTGTGAACTGGCACCCAAGAAGACTTTGAACACAACTTTTGAACTTTTGTACTACAAGCTTTAAACCCATGAAGTAAAAAACTGAATAACAGTTTTACATTTATTCAGTCAAATTTATTCAATTATGTTTTCTGAGAAAAAAATACAGTTAATACACCTCTACAGACTCACCTATAGAAATTTTAATGAATCGCATTGCAACACAATGTAATTCATCATGGATATATGTGACATATTGATGTAACTGAAACAAGTATTTTTTTTATTGTGTAGCTGAAGCTAATTTACTTCAGAATTAGCTATTTTTGAAGCAGCTATTTTCTCAGGAATATTGAAGTAAATTACCTTCTGGCGATGTGGACACCCAAGTTTGTGCATACGATAATTTGAGAAAGAGGTGACATTGGATTTTAAAATTGATACCATAGGTGCATCTACTAACACTCTCCGGGAATTTCGAATTTCACTGACCTCGACCTCAAGGTCAAGGTCAGAGGTCAGCTTTCCTGGAAATTGTGTGAATGCAATAAACGAAGAAGGAATTCACCTAGGACATTCAAATTCATACTGTAGGTGCAGCTACTAAAATCTCAGACACCATTGAATCTCAGTGATCTTGAACTCAAGGTCAAAGGTCAACTTTTCTGAAAATCACTTATTTTCACATTTATACCATTAGGTGTATCTGCTAGGAGGCAGAGGTGTAACACTTTATTATTTACTTTTTATTTTAACTTTAGCAGGTTTTCTGCTAATAATTTTATTATTATTATCATTATTCCTTCTTTTTAAGGGCAAACATGTAATAGAAATGATAATATAACACAGAGTCGACAGAGACTTCTGTAGACATCCCTTTATTAATATACATATGCGGCAGTGTTAATTTCATCCAATCAAACTGTAAGATTTCTCTACATTTTCATTGTGTCTTCATTCATTTTAATGCAGAAATGTCAGAAACACTTTTGAAACTCTTTGACAAAACTCTAGTGAAATACACTGATCAGCCACAACATTAAAAGCACTCAAAAGTGAATGACACTTTGTTGCTAGATAGTGTAGTGGTAAGACCACACACCTTTGGAGCGGAAGTTGCAAGTTTGATTCCCTCCCATTATCCAATAAGGGTCCTGGGTAGTCCCCCCATGCCAAACACCAAGCCCTGGAATGGCACGTCTGCAGCTCGGACATGACACAATTCACTGCATGTTGTACTCTATATGATTGTGTATGTGACCAATAAAGCTCGTTTCTCTCTTCTACAGTTGATGATGATTTCAGCTTCACACACACTTTAACATTGTCGCAGACCAAGCACACTCTGACAGCACTGGAGTCTCACAGGAAAATAGTGCCTCCTGCCATATTGCAACAAAACCTTCAACAAGGAACACAACGAGAACGTGTCCTCAGATGAGACCACAGGAGCCCTACACAATATTAGGCAAGTGGTTCTAATATTTGAGCATGATCTATTGGCCACTCAGTGATGCTGTTGGTCTCTCCCAGGAGAATAATGCACCCCACTGAACCCTCAAGAGACACAACAAAGAACCCAAGATTGCTCGCCCTCCAAACTCAACAACCCTGATTCAGCATCAGCAGGATGTGCTGGAACAAACTCGCACTACCGCGGTGCCAAATACTGCAGGACTCTCCCCAGGGGCCTCAGCGAGTACCGTGGATTACCACAATGTTGGCAAATGGTTGTAATATTAATAAATAATAGAAACAAGAGGGGAAAGGTGACGTTCCCCAGCCAAGCAAATTATTCATGATTTGTGTTTCTGTCTGGCTAAAGATGCCCAAAAGGTCACTGCATTTGTCACTACATAAACACACACATAAAAAGGGGTTCATGAGTGAGAAAGCTGTTCAGTAAGCTGCAAAGATAAGGGATCAGATCAATTAAGTGCAGTCAATTAAAGCCCTCGCTCTTGAGGCTTTTACACACCGGAAGCGTAAAGTCTATGTGAATATCTCATGCATTAAAAATTATTTTCAGACTCACCTGTTCTTACTGCAGCTGTTCACAAAAACTTGTTGCATTTACTTTTTCAAACCAAGCTCAGTTTTTCAGATTTTCCAGCTCTGCCAACAAGATCTCAAACTGTCCCACTGACATCCTGAAATATGTACGAAAGCAGTCACCTCCTGGATCAAACCATGAAATTCTCCCTGCCCCTGCCTTCTTATGAGAATTGAATCAACCTCAAACCTATTTCTTGCTTTTGTTGTGCAGAAACATCAGGACAAGCTCTTCATCATTTATTGTCAACTTTTTTTTGGGCAGTAAATTTTTCAAGAACACATTTTTACTTTACAAAATCACGAAACTTTCTGTGTGTATATACGTTGCACAAAAAGTTTGTATCCTGAAAATTTGGATCAGAAGTTTGTGTTGTGTTATTTTTGCAACACATGTTGTGAACAGATTGTTTCACGGCAGCGTGTGAAGGCCTTGAAGCTTAAACCTGAAAATGCTATTTTCACAAACCTGCTTCCACAAAATGGTTTAGTTCCTCGTATGAAAACAGACTAGTGTTCACAAGTACATCATTTCAGTTTATGTCTAATACAATGCATGCTCTTTATTAGTTACAAAGAAGATGGCTCTGCATTCAATCCGACCCAACTGTGGCAGGCAGTTGGACCATTCAGAAAGCCTGCATTCATGCCTGGCCCTTAAAGTTGCATACATAGACTCTCATACATACATACACAGTATATACAGATACAATCTCAAAAATGTGGTATGTATGGACTTAATTTCACCAGCGTATGCAAACACTCAAACTCGGCCTTGCAGGTTTCTCTTGTATACACATTCACTTAGATATAAACACACACGAAACAGGAGACACTGCTGATTCAATCGACAAAAAGAAACACACACACACACACACACTTGCACACTTCCAGAGGCCCTCAAACAAAGACCTTTCCATGTTTTGTCTGCAGTGTAGCTAAGTAGAATTTGTGCTAAAATAACTTCAAAGGCTCCGAAGGAGGGGCCACTTTGAGGAGTATGGGTAATTAGGGCTGTGGAAGCAAGAGAGAAAAGAGAAAGGGAGAAGATGAGTGAAAAGGTGGAGGTGGTGGTTGGGGGGGATCCTCTCAGCCACAATGGATGAATAGGAAGGAGACACGGTTTGGAGAGAGACGACAGTGGGGACTGGCAGTGCTTGGTGATAACACTTGAGCGCGCACATACATAAATATGCGCATGTATACTGATCGACGGAGTGATAGCGCGCCACAAGGCAGGAAATTTTGGCTGTGGAATTGAGTCTCAGTTGTAAACACGACGCCGGATATGCTGACACAAGTCATGCAATCAGGAGGAGACAGACAGACAAACAGTGGTGTAGACCAAAAGCAGACATTTCTCTCTCTCACTCCTACACTCACACAAAGTGCTCCTAATGGCAGCAGTGTGTGTTTTTTTACCCGGCCATGCCACCAGTCCACCGGGCCATCACAAGAGCCCTCGCCACCAGCTAATGCACTGCTATTTATAGCTCGTAAACAACATTAAACATGTGGAGATTGACCCGCATCGCCACCAGTACAAACAGAGCCAGACTGCAAGAACAAAAGTTAAGCTCTGTGCTTTTCTCCTGTTCTTTTTTGAAATAACTCCTATATTCAGTTTCTGCCTGCTAGAACCTAAAAATATAATCAGTGCCTCAGTAAACAATGCAACTGGAGAGAATGGAGAAGTGAAGCTTGAGAAGGAAAGGGAGGAAAGGGAATCAGTGTGTATGTGTGTGCGTGTGTGTGTGTGTGAGGAAGGACAAAGTGGATACAGAGAGAGGTGTTAGAGTGCCCTCTATTGACTGAGCTAGGTTTTAACAGCCTATTATCTCTCTCTCACACACACACACACACACACACACACACACGAGAGACTAGCAGCAGAGTGTTGAGTTACTGCTTAGTCTGCATGCACTCACACACACGCGCGCAGAACAGCAACCTCGGTTAAACACATACAACAAGACTGGAGCATTAAGACTATGATACAAGAGGGATTGCGTGTGTGTGTGTGCGTGTGTGTGTGTGTGTGTGTGTGTGTGTGTGTGTGGGTGTGTGTGTGTGTGTGTGTGTGTGTGGGTGTGTGTGTGTGTGTGTGCGTGTGTGAGTGTGTGTGTGTGTGTGTGGGTGTGTGTGTGTGTGTGTGGTGTGTGTGTGTGTGTGTGTGTGTGTGTGTGTGTGTGTGTGTGTGTGTGTGTGTGTGTGTGTGGGTGTGTGTGTGTGTGTGTGTGTGTGTGCGTGTGTGTGTGTGTGTGTGTGTGTGTGTGTGTGTGTGTGTGTGTGTGTGCGTGTGTGAGTGTGTGTGTGTGTGTGTGTGTGTGTGTGCGTGTGTGAGTGTGTGTGTGTGTGCACTCTTGCATGTTATTCGGACCGTCAGCCGTTCTGCAGATCTCTGGATCCCCTGCTGAGCTGCAGCTGCCTGAGTGACATGTGCTGGTTGAGCTGCAAAGCCTTTTCAACTAAAATCAGTTATCCTCACCCACCCAACCACACAAACACACACACACACACAAATATATATGATGTCCATCTGCAACTGTTTTGACATCAAATCCGTTGTATGTTGATGCTGCATCCAGCAGTTTCCCTTTGGGCTCAGAGGAGTGTCGGACGGTGTGATGGATGACGTCAGCTGCCGAGGACTCACTTTTTGTTTTGTTGTTGTGTTTCTTAAGCATCGATCGCCGTGGCTTGCCCTGCTCCACCGACATCTGATTTTCAACCCCAGCTGTCATGGCTTGTGATTTTTAAGTCTTGTCACTTAACTGAGAATTGCCTCAGACTAGCTTGGAGGCAGCAACGTAGCGCCTTAAATCCCTTATCACTTTTTTTTAAATGACCCACAAACACCTCATTGTGTCTTTGCAGAGGTGCCACATGGGGACTCCTTAGCACAAATGATGTGCTCTGATCTAAGTCACTAATGCAATCAATAAAAGCCCAATACTAACTAGTCAATAATGTTGTGCAAGACTTTGCTATTGATCCAATACCAAATAAAAATCAGGTATCCTATAAAGAGAGCTTCTGTGCAGGGAGCAGCGTGATTTAAGAGATTCAATTCAATTCAATTCAATTCAATTTTATTTATACAGGACCAAATCACAACAACAGTTGCCTCAAGGCGCTTTATATTGTAAGGTAGACCCTACAATAATGCATACAGAGAAAAACCAAACAATCATATGACCCCCTATAAGTAAGCAGTTTGGCGAAAGTGGGAAGGAAAAACTCCCTTTTAACAGGAAGAAACCTCCGACAGAACCAGCCTCAGGGAGGGGCAGCACTGGTATTGATATATGGATCAAGCTGCCCACCTCTACTAATGCATTCAGTCGACAGCCTGTTTTGCTAAATAATGAGCCTGTGCCAACAGTTACACCGATCCACACATCTTTGCAATGTGCCATGTGATTCTGGAAACTCTCCACACAGCCCTTTAAATCTTTAAAATTTTCCGTCACCTGTGCTTTTTTCTCAAGAGTTTCAAGTTCAATACGTTTCTGTCTTTTGAGGAAACTGTCGACAAGGCCTCTCTGATACCACCATGTTTGTACATGTGCAGCAAAAGCAGCATGTCAGCAGCAGCACCACCAAACTGAAGTGCGGTCACCCACGTCGACAAGAACTCAGATCCCAGTATAAAGTTACTGTAGGTACATGTGTAAAAAAAAAAATGGAGGAAAAAAAATCCCCTCAAGCCGCACTTATGCACGTGAGGTGATTAGAGATGGACGAAAAGACCAAACCCCTGTACACTGCTATGGCAGGTAGTACGAGTCACTGGTGAAGCACAAAGCAGCTATGGGGTTAGCGTCTGAGTTTGTTTCACTTAAAAATAGACATCAATAGTAATAGTTTAACCATTTAAAATATGTTTTGAACAGCTTGTGGCTTGTACATAAAAATAAAGGAATAATATAAACAAGAAACACAAAAGAAAGAAGAAGAAACCAATAATCTAGAACCAAATCTCTGAAAACTGCCTGATCTACAGTGCTCTTCCATAAGGTGATGGGTTGCTCTAGATTACCTGGTCAGGGCTCTACAGCTATGAGCCCAAACACCAAGTGAGCCCTGAGTCTGAGGCCTGACTCCAACCTAAGAGTTTTTGGAATCCTCAATCACGAGGATGTGCAGCAGAAATGACTTGAGAAGGTTGAGAAGCTCCCTCATTTGAGAGGCAGTCCAACTGAGAGGATAACCTGGGCTGCACATAGCACACGGACTGGTTGGGAACACCTCATCGACCCACTAACAGAAGATGGAAGCTGGAGAGAGGGATATCTGTGCAGCTCTGCTTGTATTGGTGCCTCTGCAACCCTGACAGGGAAAATGGCAACTTTAGTGTCCTTTTTTGACTGTATGTTTGATCATAACTTACAAAATGAACATCACGTTTGCATTTAATATGATATGAAACTAGCACTTCAAAGCTAGTGGGTGAAATGTTTATTGATGTCAGAGTTGTTTTTTTATTTTTTTAAAGACATCTACACAGTCAGACTTCTGGTGAGGTGAAGAGCATCTTGGAAACAGCAGTTTCGCAAAAACACTCTGGTGCAATTTTGCCTAAAGCGCTTCTGTCTTCGCATTGCTAATAGATTCTTTTGCACCAACCTGGGGAAATGTTCTGTTAGATTCACAGATATCACCTGTACAAACAAACAGACAGGTGGCGTCATCTGGGTGACGAGATGACAGTGAGACAGGGAGTCTGGCTCCTAGGAATGGTGGTTGTGGTGGGGGGCGGGGGGTATCTGCTGTCACATCTAGAACACACACATATAGACCTGTTATGTAACTGCAGTGCAGCCTGAAAACCTGCGACTCTTCTCACTTAGCTAACCGGAGCGACAGCTACTGTGATTGCTGACTTTGATGTCTGGCAAGACAAAAGTAATTGCAGCTGTTCAGACCCCGTGTTGTGACTCTACAGTCGCTCTGATCCACAAGGCTCCGTGTTTTTCCGTTTTTGATTTAATTCTGAAGACTGGAACAAGCTGCATCTGTTTTTGTCCGACAGCGGTAACGATAGGCGCTCTGAGCTTGTCACGGCTGTGCCCTGGGCTTCAGTTCTGTGAAATATCTTTATGTCATTTCCCCTGCTCTTCCCCATCTGTCCCCACTGCTCTACATATAGACGTCTTTCACTTGTCTCACAAAGGTTGAGTTTCTTTTCTTCAGTCTTTTTCCTTCTCATTATTTTCTCCCTCCCCTCTCTGTTGCTGTTTCCTGACTCTCTCTGTGTCTTTGATGTTAGTTGACCACTGACACAGACCCACTCTGGACTCGGCACCGCTTGAATGTTAATGGCATTTCAGCATTTTGTGTGCGTGCGCTTGATTTTGCAAATGCTACATATTTATGTCAGCGAACAGAGTCATGGGTCATCCATGTATTCGTGTTCTGCTCCTCGTGACGAGGAATATTCCTGGTGTCTTCCTTAAAAAACAAAAGAAAATGTTTTTATTTTCATGTCTTCATTTGTATTTTACCCAACAGACATCTACTGACAAGCTGCATGTGATATAGCATCTTTAGCTACTCTAATACAGGAGTTCATGAAGTCTGCTGTAAAAGGTAATATTCAAAGCCCAGAGGATTACTGGATTTACACTGAACATTCAAAGAAGCAGACTAAGCAAACTAATGGAAAAATCCTTACACTGAAGGAACTGTAGTGCTATTCCTATATTGTTGAGTAAATTTTTTTCTGGCTTGGCATAGATGCACAACCGTTTAGAGAGAAGGGTCACCATAAATCAATACAAAGTTCTTAGAGACAGCCACAGTACAGCTGAATATCTGTGTAAGACTGACCTGCTCGACAGCACTCCCGACCGACATCAAATTAAGAAATGTCATTTCAAATGGTGTTTTATCTCTCCAGCAGAGTTTCAGAAACTATGAGAATCAATGCCAAGGCAGCACTTGGTATCCCGACCGCTAACTAATGCCTCTCTTCAACTAGCACCTACTTTGCTAGACTCAACTTTTTAGGGTTTTTTAGGGTTTACCATTTAGACATAGTACTTTTTACCCCTGAGCTGTAAGAGAGTGATGGGACAATGTCGTCACCTAGCCAGATCAGCAACAAAGTTTGACCTCAACCTCAAAGTAAAGGTCATAAGTCAAGTTTTTTTGAATACTTGACTCAAAAGTGAGGCAGTGTAGGGTTTTCAAATTCATCCCATAGCTAGTTTGAATCCCTGTGAGGTCAAGGTATTTTTAGTATCTAAGTTCAACTGAAAAATGTGACATCAATAGACTGCATGCACCTGATTGCCCTGTGAGTGACGTCACTGGATGGGGTCATGACAGCGACTCCTTTACAAGAATCAAACCCACCATTTTTAAAACCTGGCAACAAGGGAAATGGCTACACACAAACCAACATCGAACGACAAAGTGCAGATGTTTTTGTGCTTGGTGGTTGACAACAGAATCCAGAGGGAGCTAGATGGAGTGATCCAAAATGTGAAAGTGTACCACAAAATCTCCAGGCAGCATTTATTTGTGTCATATACAAATGGCATCATGGGACTTTTAGGCTGCCTTACTATAATGGCCCCACCCACAGTGGGTGATACAGAGTTGTAATGGAAAATGACCAAGTAGACCAGTAGAGCTGAGTCGAGTCGGGCCAAATAGGTAATAGTGGAAAAGAGGCATGAAATGTTGGTTTTTCCCATTATTTATCTCCAGTCTGTAGCCAGCATCCTTGACGGTTGTGCACAAGGAATGGGTAGCCTGTAAATCTGTAAAGGGCCCTAGTTATGCTGAACAATATTTACAGGCGTTGGAAACAACACTAGCATAATGCTGTCATCCAGATAACTTCTGTTTTTTCCAAGGAAAGCCTTCATTATTTCAGCAAGATGCTGTCCAAACCACACACTGTGCATGTATTCCAACAGCATGACTCTGTAGTCAGAGAGTCCAGGTGGTAAACTGCTGTCCAGACCTGTCACCCACTGAAAACATTTGGATGGTGGTGAACCAAAAAATACGACACAGGAGGCCCCAAACTGTTTATGAGCTGAAATTCTATATCAAGCAACGATGGGAAAACAAGACGAGTAATCTCTTCAGTTCGCAGATACTTATAGGATGTTGTTTTTAGAAACAAAGAAGTGACGCAACACAGTTCTGAAACATGGTCATTTGTGACCATTTGTGAACAAACCTGGGACGCTCTGTTAAAAAAAAGAAAGATTCTCTCCCAATACTTTAAAAACTTAACAAAAACATTGCCTGCATGTGTTCTCTCACCACTTTCTCTATTTATGCTCCTACACTGTGGATAAGTCTTAGTAATGCTTTAATTTCTGCATGGGAATCATTGTGTTTAATATGTTTAAGCTCTAAAATAAGTAAACACCTGACCCTTGACAATTACGTAAGCACCGTAATATTCGTTGGAGTGTTTATTTTTTGATGGAGCCGTGCTGTTGGATTTGACATCTTCCACATGTGTCTGTGCTCAGTCCAGTTCCCAGGTCTTTGGAAGGTGGAAAACTCTGGAACGCACTGTGGGTCATAGCCGCATCCAACTTTCCCTCCCCAGGTCTCCACTCAAGAGACCGGAGCAGAAGTTTACTCTGTGTCCGACACATCGAACAGAAAGCACACTTGGACGTGGACGTGAGATCATACCACATTTGTCTTGCTTGACATCCATCGGTGATTTGTCCACAGTTCTGAGTGTAACCGGTGCCATTGCATTTACAATCCTCTCTTTTCTTTTTCCTTTGCGGCCCCCTTAGCTCCTCTTTCCTTCACTTCCTCCCTGTCGGAACCCCAATGCAAAGCATCGCCTTTTAATGCGGCAAGCTCTAAGAAAAAAAAAGAAGTTATTTTCATGCCATTAGGAGAGCGGCTGTTTTCCCCTCATTTCCACACAAACGGTCGATGGCGTGGTGCCACAGCCAATGCCAGTCTTTGTAGCTCTTCCAGGTGGGTGATTTATGCGTGGCGCTGAGCCCCCAATGCGCCACCGAGCCTCTGTCGCCTCCCTTCTGCCAGGCTTGGCCCCTGCTGGGATATAAATCCTTCTCAGACGCCACGGCCAACGCCAGCGAGCAAACAAACTTTTTCTCCCCTCTTGTTTTCTTTTCTTGGAAATACACCCTCTGTGTTTTCTTTAACTCGAGCAATGAATTGATTTTATCTTCCATTTTATGCCCATCTTTCCTTTTTTTGATTCATCAATTCCTTTTGGCACGAATATTAAGCAGGGACTTCTCGCATACCAGGACAGAAAATTTAATTAGAAAAAGAAAAACAAAAGCTACTTTGATTGATTTTTCAGTGTTAATCCAAAACATATTTCAGGACTGAAAGTGCTGCTAGCTGATGCTGTGTGTATATGGAATATAAACTCTAAAAATCAGATTTTCCACCAGCATTTTAGACTTGTCGATACAGAAACGCATTTGAAACAATTAATATTAATGGAATATGCCGTTTGCAAATATAATCAACACTTTTTACATTTGCAAACCTCAGTTCAGTTGGATAAACATTACAATGTTACCTTCAAAAGCAGCCTAATTAGTTGGATGACCTTTTGTGGTTTCGAAGAATAATTCAGAGTGAATAATCAGAGATTTCACTCGTTTTAAGGTGGAGTGTTTAGTTATCAAACCTGAGGAAAAGGCTCAGTCATTAAAGAAGTTAAAGAACTATTTGTGGCAAAGCAGATAAAATGAGAAACATGCACATATTTTCAGTCTCTTAATCACATAGAGGCCGTCCACCAAATCACCAAGTACTTAAAGTAACATTACTGGAAAAATCACACTGCACTCCATAGACCTGTTAACAGAGTTGTTTTATATTAACGTTTTTAAGCTCATACAGTAAAAACCCTCCCTTTGTTATGCACAGAGCATCATGTACCCCAATTTCGCGAGTTTGTAGTCCTTCACATGCCATTCATATCAATAGGCTTAGAATGTCCACTGACATTTTTTAAGTGTGCTACTGGAAAGCACGCAAAGCCTCCTTGAAAATAACTTGTTTTTTCAGCTAACTTCACTATTTGCTCCCTCGTTCTTCCTGTTCTTGTACAACCTCTCTGTCCCCTCTCTCTCTCTTTCCATCCTCCTCACTCAACTAGAAACGAGAAAACGACAAAAATATAATCTTATAATGATTATAAAAAGGGTCTAAACTTGCCTATGCATAGATCATTCTCTAAAATGATGAGCATCAGTGTTTTGGATAGCTGCCCCAAACACTGTGTTTAAATCACTGAAAACAGTCGCTCCCAAGCACCTCTTCAGCAATATATCTTCTGGAGGATTGCTCCCCTTATCCTCACACCAGGACAAATGTGCAGGCAGATCTAGGTATTTTCTATCTGTATGGGTCAATGGTGGCGGTTTTTGCAATGTGAAAGACAAGGCAATGTGTAGTGCTCTGTAACATTTTTTTATGTACAGTAAAAGCAGAAATTGCAGGGTGAAAGAATTTTAAAACCATATTTGGGGGCAAATTCACAAAATTTTACCTAGTTTTTAATCAAAATCCACTTTGTACTTGCACGTTTTTATGTCTCAATGACCACAACGAATTTAAAATTATGGCTTGGTGTGATGTGGCTGCTGTGGTTGTAAAACAAGGCTATACCAACCCTTGGCTGGCAGTTGTTAACAAACTAAGTGGCTTGTTGGTGGATCCATTTCACCAGCCTTGTTTTTGTCCCGCAGGTGGGCGTTAACATGCTTTCACAAGAAAACTATGAATAATCAAGTTGTGTTGTGGTTGCAAATCATACTGAAATGATTATACGTAGCTCGATCATCTGATTCATATGATGACATACTGCAGAACTGAGAATAGCAAATTAAGAGAAATTAAGTGTCTATTTTTCTTCTCCTTTCAGTGCTTTTACAGAACAAATCTGACAAAGGCGTCGGCATGAGAAGAAGTAAGAAGCGAGGCTAATTGTTTCAAGGTTGTCCGATTTTCACCCAAAGGGTCAGCCACACTCACTCTGTCCATTCTATGACTGCCATAGATGTTGATGTGCTATTTTAGGGGTTTTTTTGGAACCTGTAAAGAAGAAGAAGAAAAAAACCCAAAATGATTACACACGCAGATACTAATACGCTCACCCTCGTGAAATAAAGATCAGGGGTTGAGTCTGTTTTGCCTTTGTTTTCATAGCCTGAGTGAACTGTGCAAAGTGCTGTGCTGTAAGTTTAATGATATTTATGACCTCACACTCACACATCTGTCTCCAGCTGTCACATGCGTCTATGAAGACATGCAAGCTTGCTACACAGTGACATACAAATGCGCTCACACAGACACACTCCCACACAGACCTAAGCACCGACAAACACACACACACACCAGCCGATGCAATATGCATGCTGGCATAATAAATAGAGATGGGAAGTGGTGCTGCTGCAGACAGGCTCTCAAAGCGAGAGAGAGAGAGAGCGGTATCAGGACGGACTTGAAAGAAGGTCAGAGGGTGGAGGAGTGCAGGAAAACTGCAAAAAAAAGTGTTTTGGACAAAAAGAAGTGGGAAGGCTGTGGCTGGTGTTTTGCACTACAGAATAATAAATGGATATATGTGCGTGCGCGCGCGCGTGTGTGTATTTCGCTCAGTGGGACCAGATGAAGTATTCCTCAGTGTCCGTGGCAATCGACCAGAGCAGCGCAGCTCCAATGATGGATACCACCGCACTAATCGCTCCTCCGATGCCTTCTGTTTCTCTCACACATACTTTGCTTCACTCTCACTCATTCATTTATCTCTCTCCTTTTTTTTTCCTCCCTCAGTCTCAGTCCCCTCACTCTCTCCCCCCGCTCTCCCAACACTGCGGCACACAAACAGAAACAAATCACAGATTTAATGAAATTAAGTTAGGAGGGAGGCCTGCCGTAGGGGGCGTTTGTTTCACATCTCCTGACAGCTGCCGCAGTGGTGCACCTCAGCCACCTGACTGAATCTATGGCCCCAGATGACTCCTCCAAAAGAAAGTTTCAGACCCACTCATCTGTTCGCACATGGAAAACTGCATCCAGGCACGTAGCTTGCAGAAATTGCCCTTTGGGGAGGATAAATCATTAAGGCGGTGGTTTCCAAAATGGAGCCCTGGGACCAGAAGGGGTCCTTGAGAGGGGATCAACAACCTTCATGGTGAATATTCTGGAATTTGACAGACATGTAAAGGAAACTGAGTCCTAACAAGTGGCTTTCCCTTTTATTAAACATCTTTTTTTCATATACCTTTTGAACATGGGCAAAAAAATCAATCTTTTTAATATCAAAATTTGCATACCCAATTTAAATGTAGTCAGTATCCCCTTCACGGTACCCTCTTTGTGCAGTTGTCCACTGTTCCCAGCACTCCTGCTATTCTCAGCATGCCCACTCAGAGTTACTTTAAGCAGTGACACATCAACTTAAATGTCATTTTTGGAAAGTGAGCCAGTCTTTTCTCTCAGATTTCTCAGGAAGTTATAATAGAGTCAAAACCATGTTACACACTTCCATGAAGGTCACCCTCCCCACCTGATGCATTCTCCTCAGTCTGGACAGTGCAGCTCTTACTCTGGATACTATTTTTTGTTTTACTGGATGATAGTCAGAAGCACGATCTGGTATCCTTTATAATGTTGTTCCTATATCCACGATCAACGTTGCAAGTGACCAGTGTCATTGTCTGAGGATACGATTAGCATTAGCCAAGAAGTTAGCTAATGTCATTAAAAGCTATTAAAAGCCAACATGAAGAACCTAAATTTGGATAACAGCAAACTTGAATTTAAATTCAGGTTCACAGATTTAAGATTAAAAATGCTCCAAGAGACATCAGGAGCAGATAAACATAGAAGAAGTCTAATGATCAAAGTAGTGGATGAAGCCTAGCAGACGCTGATTGAGACACTGGGAGGCTCACTCCCTTTTTTTTACTTATTTTTTTGTTTTTTGCATGAAAAGACATTAAATGGTTTGCACCTTGTACGTTGCTCCAGACCTTTCTCTAAGGGCAACCAGTCTGTTGTGGTTCTTGGCCTAACTAAAACCAAGCAAATGCGATGCTTATTAAAGAAAAACAGACACCAAACCAACTGGGAAATACTTTATGACATGAAGTGGGTGATTCCTGATGCAAAATCCCAACAGCCTTACATTAACATTAGCTTATCAGAAAGGCATAGGAACAACTAGTATATAGAGTGAATGAATAAAATAATGAACACCTCACTTGTATGAAATTGTCAGATATCCATGGGAAAGCAAAGGCAGAGTTTCTGACTTTGATACTGAGGTTTAGGGTGAGTTTAACTCTGTACTGTACTATGACAGAGTACTTTAACACTTCTTGGCATATTCAACAGTTTTCTTCTTCTGCCTGATACCACGTCAACAATTTGCTACAAAAGTTGAGCACAAATAGTGGCTGGATAAGTTATAAAGCAGGCAGCGTCATTGAATTCTATGTTGCGTATGGATAATGATATTTCCTCCCCCGACTGTCAGCACCAGCTGTCCTTGACTGGAACATACTCAGTCCAACATCCAATCTGTTATTGCAGCAAAGCACAGAAGTAATATGTGCTGCTGCCTTGAAGATTTGCCACAGATTCATCACTATATCAAATTGAGTAGCAGCGCATATCTGCTGGGTGGGACGCATTTAGCTAAATGGTAATCTGTGGTGCAGCAGGCCCTGATAGGGAAAAGTGTGGGAACCACTGCAGTGAATCTCCAGCAGACATACTTTTAAACAGATTGTGAAAGTGTCCTTTCAGGAATGATACACCGGGGTGTGCTTGCATGCGGTTTCTTAAGTGTATCCTCGCAGCACAAAGGCCCACAGTTCCTACAGGACCCCTGGGTTTTAACTGGACATGCATGCTGACAGGGGAGAGATGGAGGGGGTGGGAGGAGCAGAGCAGGACAGCGGGTGTTGGGGGCAGAGTGGTCTCTTCTGATCCCCTACTTTGTTTTGGACCCACTCGAAAGCGCTTGCTTGAACAAATACACACTTCTCCAACCCACTAGCTTATTTAAGACACCTTCCCCCTTCCTCCCTCATCCCTCTATCCTCAGACCCCATAGAGGGCCTGTCACCGGCACTGTTTTTATTCTTTTTTTTTAAGACTACTCTGTTCGTTTTCCAAAATAAAAGGCTCATTGAGCGGTGCGGTAAATGTGAGCGTGTGTGTTGGTAGTCGTTTTTGCTCTTGCTAGTAGAGCATTAATGACCTGAGTTTCACTTTGCCCAGCTGTCTCCACTCTGCATCAGCATTTAATCTGCACAAAGGCTACAGGACCACCCCAATGGGTCACACCGCACAAGCACACACACACACAAACATACATATTTTGCTCACCAGGTAATTATGAACCGAGGGACAGAACAGAGGAGAACAGTCATCCTTTCCTCTCCCTCCTCCCATCCCTCCTCTGTCTTTACTTCCCTGTTTCCCTAAGTCTATTCCCAAGGTTGAACACAGAGGCAATAAGTGTGTGTATGTGTATGTGTGTGGGGTGGGGTGGTTCAAAGCAAACTTTGTGAATTATGAGGAGTACAGGAGGCTGCGCTGCAACTTAAACAGCTGAGTTAGCAGATGGGAGACAATGCACCTGAGGGAGACGGCGGGGAGAGAAATGAAGGCCTGGAGATCAAATCAAGTCCTCGAGAATCTCATTCGAAGAGCAGAGGAAGTGCAACGCACAGGGTGATACGTAACTGCAAAACAAGCCGCGTGGAGGGAGGTGGAAAAAAAACCACAACTCGGTGATATTTGATGTCCTCCGGATATTGTTCTGAGCTGTTTTTATAAAGCCGAAGTGTGTTGTTGGGTTAAGTGTGCATCCACACTGCAAGAAACCCAAACCAATGTTATCAAAGCCGAAACATGCAGGCCAGAGGCCGTTAGCACACAGAGCAATGAAAAGGCTCTCAGTGACACGCCCTGTTAGTCCACAGGCCCTGCAAAACTAGGTTGTTTCTTTTTATCTTCATTTATCTGAAAAATAACAGCTGTTCATTTTTGTTTTTTGTACTGTAAGTGCTATTAACCAAAAATCATGTATATTAAATAACATGAAGCTAAATTAATGCTCCAAACTCCAGTGAGTCAATCATGCCAGCCTTAACTCATAGACGTGCCTGTCAGTCCAGACATAGAGCAAAGTTGTAAAGTTTAGCGGAGCAGGTAGCGTTAGCGCAAATGCTCGGAGAGCAACAAAAAGCAGAGAAGCAAAAGGAAAAGTGAAAAACAAATCAGTAAATTTTAATGAAGAATTAAGTCCTCAACAGTTTGCCCATCCCCAGTGATTTACTTAACAATAAAAAAAAAAAGACTGACTGGAAACTGAATGCTGTTAGCATTAGCTAGCTGTCTTTATTCAGACATTAAGTGGGTAGATAAACCAAGGATGCAGTTTAGTAATTACCGATGACCTCACAGCTAAAGGGCTGTTTTAAACCTCTTCGTCAGCCTTTCTGTGAAGAGTTTGGATATTCTACTGTATCTGTGTATCTGTATCTGTGCCTGCGGCCCATCTCCTCCCACAGTCCAAAGAGGTGTTAGTTAGTGTATTCAGTTTGTAGGTGTGGTCATGAACTGTGATGCACTAGAATTTTGCCCTATGTCACCTCTGATGTGAACTTTAGAAACAAGGAGAAAGAACTGCTTAATCTAAAAGGGACAGGAGTAAGAGTTTAAACACTCTTACCCGAGACCAACTCTAACACCTCAGCTCATCTGTGGTGGTGATGAGACAGCATACAGAGATGAGGTCCAGAGTCTGGACAACAACTTGGTCTTCAACACTTCTAAGACCAAAGAACTGATTGTTGACCAGGAAGTCCAACCTGCAGCCCAACTGCATAAATGGGGAATGCGTGGAGATGGTGTCCAGCTTCAGATCCCTGGGTTTGCACACAGACGACATTTCCAATGGAACTCAAATAGATCAGAGGTTGTGAGGAAGGCCCAGCAGGGTCTCCACTTTCTAGAGATTCTCAGGAGCAATTTACTGATATGGTTGCAGCTGGTTAAAAAGTTTGAACCAAGTCACAACAGCCCAGGTAGAAAATAGTTTTGGTTTTGTTATGTGGTGATATTTTGCACCTTAAGTTACTTTAGTTGTTGTTTAGTAAGTTTTGAATAGTCATTTTAGAGTTTTACTTAAGATTTCTATGGAAAACAAAACCTTGGCTAGTTTTCTGCTTGCGTTTGGCATCTATGTTGCCGCTATTGCACTGTAATGTCGCTGCTTGCACCGTGTTTCAGCAGATTCTGACTATTAGTAAGTGTGACATCAATGACAGAGACTCATTGGAAAAGGATGAAAACTTCCCTTCATTTACTTACACTTACAAATGCTGCTACCTGCAGTCTGCAAGCATCAATACAACAATGTTCAGTATTCTATATCATCAGAGATATAATTATAGCTGATTTTGAAATATCATGATATGATTTTGGGGTTGTATCATCCATTCGTAGTGCCTCTTGGGAAAGGTTATGGCCACACATACACGCATGGAAATGGCAAAAAGAGAGGGACAACCGGAGGGAAGTAACTTTACCATTAAGGGACTCTTCTTGGTCATCAGTCAGTGAATTCTGTTCTGTTCTGTTCTGGATCATTTCAAAAACATTTGGCTTCTCTATCTCCAACTCAAACAGAGGCCATCAAGTCATATTTCATGTGGAACTAGGTCATACAGAGACTGTCCTCTCGGCTGTATTAGTTATTTCAGCAAGTGTCCAATAATGACATGTTTTTATGTTTAAGTTGCAAAGACCTCTAGCAGCTGTAGGAGTTATGACTGTTTTTCCACCGGGAGTTGAAGAGGAGTGTCCCTGTTACGGAACCATGAAGTTCAATAGGAGGTGGGATGGGTCAGCGAAACATCGGAATTCATCAAAGAGACAACACCAGTTTGTTTTCTTTATTCCAAATAATGACTGTTGGATACTTGTAACTATCATTTTTACCTAAGCTTAACTAAGTAATTACTTTATCTACTGATAAAGGTTTCATAATCTTAACAGCGCCACCGTTATAGTTCCACTCTAGCCAAGTCGTTTTTGTTACCATATATCCAATGAAATCCTAGAAGGAATTTTTTACATCTTCCCACTTGGTCAATTGTTGACAACTGTTTTCTGCTAAGAGTGTTATGAAAGCCCCTCACACCTCTATTCTCAGAGGCAGGGTGTCTGACTTTCTGGAGCGATTGGAAGCACAGTTTCAAGTTTACTGCATCCCCGAGGATCCCATTCAAAACCACATACAAGTAACACTCAAAGGCAGTGGTCAGACTGCCCTTAGGTTAGCACAAGTTGAGATTTGTGTGGTGGAGGAAGTCTTGTCCAATGAAGAACACACTGTAGGCAGAATAGGGACTCTGTCTTCAGCACAGAGCAGTTTCAGAGAGCTGTAAATATTGACTGTGGATTCTTAAGTGTAACAGCTGCTAAGTCTCTGGAAAGGCTGAAATATATTTTCTAAATTACACGTGCTGAAAATGGACATGTTTAATGGCACTTGCACAAGGTGAAATTCCCAGGTGAGGGAAATAGCTTCACAGTGCCCCTACAACATTTTGGGTAAGTAATGCTGGGCCTACTTTTATCCATTACATGCACACACATGAAATTTGGGACATACATGACATTCCAAGATGTACAGAAGGCTCTTGGCACCATTTTCCAAAGCAAACAGAATGTCTGTCATTTACTTTGCTGCAGTTTCTAGTGCAGTAACAACACTTGCATCCTCTTTGATTAATCTTATCTGAAGAACAGCAAAGATTTGCTGTCTTCAGGACAGTCTCAACTGCATGGAGGAGATTCCAGTAGACAGGAAGTTATTTGAGCAGAGATGGACAGGGCTGTAGAATGTCTTTAACCTATCAGCAGGACCAGTATCTGCTCCTTAACGCAGAGAGGATCAGGATGATCCTACAAAGTGACCTCCAGCAGGTAACTGGTATGAATGTCGCTGACCAAACAATCAGAAACACACTTCATCAGGGTGGCCTAAGGGCCTGACATTGTCAAGTCCGGTGCTCAGTGCCCGGCACCATGGAGCCCAGTTGGAATTGCCATAGAACACCAGAATTGGCAGGTCTACCTCTGGCACCCTGTTCTTTTCATAGATGAGAGCAGGTTCACCCTGAGCACATATGAAATTTTTGAAGGGATCTGGATAAGCCATGGAGAATGTTATGCTGCCTGTAACATCGTTCAGTGTTTTGTGGTGGTAGTTTAGAGAGGCATATCCATAGAGGGATACACAGACCTCTGCAGGCCAGGCAACAGCACCTTGACTGCCACTAGGTATTGGCATTAAATCCTTGGAGCCACTGTCACACCCTACACTGGTGCAGTGGCTCCTGGGTTATTTCTGCCTCATACAGCGAGAGTATGCAGGCATTTCCTGGAAAAGAACTGATACCACTGACTGGCCCTCATGCATGCCTAACCTAAATCCAGAAGAACACCTCTGGGACATTTATGTTTCAGTCCATCTGACGCAGCCAGGTTGCACCTCACACAGTCCAGAAGCTCATTGAGTTCAGATCTGGGAGCAGGTCCAGTCCTCTGTAGGTCCATCATTTTTATTTCCATCAAACAATAACAATGTTGCATCCTTTCATTCCTAACAGATTACCCAGTCCATATCAGTACAGGTAGCCAACATGATTTCTTTCCTTCTTGAGGTGTGATGTGTTTTCAAAGTGTTCCTTTAATCTTTTTGAGCAGTGTACATACAACACACACTGAAGACAGTGCAAGACGATATGCAGCGGTTAATTTTTAATACAATTACCCCAGTTAAAAAAAAAGCCTTTATTACTTTTCCATTGCCATTTTGAGTGTCTGAACTTGAATCTTTATATTATTTTTTGTTTATAATTTACATGCCAGTTTTAAGTGATAGTCAAAGCACCACCCACTGACAAATGGAAGGGTTGTGATCTACATTATCCTATATAAATGAAATAAAATGCCTCTAAAGAATTAGAACTTTAAGACTCTTGGAACCACCTTGAGCATCAAAGTCTGCTAAGGTGTGAGTGTCTGGTAATATTTACTTGCTGTTTTAGCCGTTCTGCTCATTTCCATATTTTTATCTTGGACTCTCAGTGCAAAATAATCCTTACTTTTGGCTGAGTTTGTACTGCCTCCAAGCTGAAAGCAAGGCTGTGCGCGCTTTATTAAGTCATAACTTCATTAGTCATTAGTGAGCATGCCGGGCGGCACTGCTAAAGCTCACCTGGTTGAGCAGCCAACTCATATGCTAAAGGCTACTACAAGTTGTTGCGTTCAAGTCTGCTGCAGACCATTTCCTGTGTGTCATCCCTGCTCATCCTCAGTACTGTTGTATCAAAGAAAGGCTAAAAAAGTCCTATTGCACATCATCTTGATTACATGCAGCAAAACTTTAATGCCTTTCTAGGGAGGAAGCAGCTGGGTTGTATTTCACAGATTCACAGAATATCCTGAAGATGAGTCCAACACCATCAGATCATTTGCAGCCAAAGCCCAAATATCACTGCCCCAAAGATCAGCATTTTTTCCTGCAGTGTGAAATGGATTATTACTTTTTCTCTTATACTGTTTAAATAAAGATAATTACACCAAGCAAAGAACTTACTTCATTACTTAATGAAACAAATCCGACATTTCTCGCCGGCCGCTAAATTAAGTTATTATGTAAGTGTTATCAAAAAAATTCCACACCATAAGATTCAACTGTGGAATTACTGTGAATTATTGACAGGCTACATGTAGTTCACAACACAATGGAGTTATGGCAGCATGTGTTTCACTCATACACACACACACAAATATGCACAGTGGGAAGGATGTATCAGTCCCCACAGTGTGATCAATTGGCGGTTCACAGCAGAGAATTGATGGATTCCATGTTGAATGGGGTGTGTGTGTTTGTGTGTGTGATAGAGCCATTATTGATATCATATGGCTGCCTGCGGCTCAAATCAATAGCTGTTTCTCTTCATAAAGTTGTTTTGACCGCATGTGCTATATGAAACCCAACCACACACCCACCGGGCCTGATTCTATACAGTCGTCACACACAGAGACAAAGCAGCCAGCGCTTATAAAAGCGTGGCATTTCTTCTTGAAGGGCAATTAAAGACCTCGGTGTGTTCCTAAACCGGCCCCTCAAAACACCACAAAGCATGCTTTCCATTATAACGCCATTCTTTCAGACATGTGATTCATGCAGGACTTATATGGCCCCACGTTGAACAAGTTCAAATGTGCGTATAAGCCCCGCAGTCCTCTCTTGAGCTCTGACCTCTTGACCCCCCCGATCACTCATTCATTCCTGATTGTATAAAGAACGGACTGTCAACTCCTTCCCTGCTTTGCTTTCTGTCATCCGCCTCCCTGGTTAGCAAGTAGCCGGTGGGGGCTCCTTACACTTTGACACTCTGAAAGCCACATTCAGTCCAGTCACCTGAATCACACATGTGAACGCACACAGACCTCTCCTTGTCCCGTGTCAGCGGAAACCTCTCTTACCCCATGCAGTCACTTCTAATCACCTCGCTTTCAGCTGTGGAGAGGAGAGGAAAGGGAAGGGAACGACAGAGAGAGGAATTAACAGGAAAAGAGAGAGAGGGAGAGAGAAGCTGTTACTAGTATTTGAACGTGTCATGTGATTATAGATATTCAGTTTTTGCCTCTGCCGAGCTTGTATTAATTTTAATAGTTTTAATAAGTTTACATATAATATGCACATATTTAGTTCTCTCCAGTGATTTTGTTTATTGTTATCTATTTTAAACAATGTAAGGGTCACAATGTTCTAAATTAGTAGTACTATACCAAACTTTATCCCTACTCATCAGGCAGCATATAAACCAATTATGTAGCAGACCAATAGGAAGCTAGACTCAGTGTCTAAGAGTGACTTATTGTCATGTGAAAAAGAAAATACACCCTGGATGTGATAGTCCTGTTAGATGACCCAATTTTTGGTCAAGCTTTAGCTTTTGAGAGATGGCCTATGACTCCTGTACAGTGGAGTTCATGATTAACTCAATGACTGCATGGTGCCCAAGTCCTGTTTCAGCAAAGCAAGCCCAAATCATCACCCTGCCACCACCGTGCTTGACAGTTGGTAGGAGGTGTTTGTGCATTATAGCCAAACCTCGTTGCCTGGTCTGATCTCTCCAAAGGACATTGTTCCACGAGTCTTGCAGTTTGTTCAGATGCAACTTTATACAGCTAAGCTCTTCTGCTACTGTATGTTCTTTATAGAGAGAAAAGGCTTTTTCCTGCAACCTTTAAAAGCAAGCCACACTTGTTCAAGTCATTTTTTAATTGTATTGTCATGAAGTATACAATTTAACATGCTAACTGAGGACTGCAGAGTCAGAGATGGAGCTCTTGGGTTTTTTGCAGTTTCTCTGAGGATTGCTCGGTCTGACCTTGGGTCGAATTTGCTCAGACATCATTCCATGGAAGACTGGCAACTAAATGTTTTTCACGAACGATAAACTTTCGATGAACGATGAAGTTTCTGGTCTTATAAAGGTCTTAAAACCCTTCCTGCATTGATGGGGAAAAAACATTTGCTTCTCTAAGATCAGTGATGATGTATTTCTTCCATGAAATTGTATTAACACACACCTGGATGCTCCAGACCAGCAAACTGTCAAAACCTCAGATTTTATAGAGGTGATCACACTTGCTGATGATCAACTAATTAAATGCATTTGATTAGCAGCAACTGGCTGCTACTTACCGTCTAATGAAAGCTGTCATGGTATGCTTGTTTTTTTATACCCTGCTTCTACCTTTTTCCCACTCCCTCCCATCATACCAAGTTTGAAGTACTTTCTACCATATTGAATAAAGAAATACCAGAATTTTTTAAAAATAAAATCCCTCCTAATACATCTTAGAATTTTTAGACTTTTGAAAGATTAAGTGAAGACACCAATTCATCATCAATTAAGGCCATACTTTTAAATTAATTACTTCAGTGCTTATGAAACTTATTAAGGATTTGTGGGAATCTTGTTAACTTAGTATAATATAGAAAATTTTGTAGAAACTTAGCTGTAGATGTAACCCAGCAAAATGTCATAACTTATCTTTTTTTGATACTTAACCAGAAATCAATCTTTTTTTCCAACAATGGAGTTTTCTCTAAAACTTTATATATTTTATTTAAAATCATTGAAATACTTTAATAAAAAGCATTATTTTTCTTAAAGAGCTAAAACAAGCATGTATGGTATAAATGGTATAAATGGTATAAATGGTAATAAAATCAAAGGATAAATATAAAATCAAACATAAGCATCTAACTGGGTTTATAGAGACGTAATTCAACATTTCATAATACAAACACGTTCACAATAAAAGCCATCCATTTGATGTATGGTCCATGTATTAATCCAGTCTGTAGCCAACAAATCTAAAGGAAAGAGTAAAGCTGATATTTACATAGCTTGTAGGGTTTATCTCTGTTTCAGAGCTATGGCAGATGCACGGTGACTGCGAAAAGCAGTGCAGCCAGTTTTTCTCCCTCTGATTGCCAAAGCTGATGCTTCTCTCAAGAGAAACAAGGAAAATCAAGATTTTCTGTAGCTGTGTCAACATGCAATATTTATCTTTTTGTCCAGAGTAAAACACAGCACTTGGCAAATACTCGTTTTGCTGCTTGAAGCTGAGCGGCCACAAATTACAAAACTGAGACTGAAGCTTACATTGTTTATCAATTAGTCAATGTAAATTGTTAGTTGCAGCCCTGAAAGAGGTCAAAGTGATGTGTTTTTCTGAGTGACATTTTAGGAAAGTGTATTTGGACTTCAAGTTTAACAGTTCATACTTTTAAATCCATTACAACATGAATATAATCCATATTTGGTGTTGCTTTATTTTATGACACTGCTATTGTTCATATAGAGATAGGGAGTACTGCATCCAGAGAACAAACTGTTTGTGGATATGAAAATGTATCAGATTGACACTAATATGATTCATGGATATATTTCATCCTGCAGGCTTTGTATTGAGTTTATTCAGATGAGACTGCAGAGTTACAGAAAGCTAATAAAATGCCACTGAATTCAACTGAACTGACAAAGAAAGAAAGAAAGAAAGAAAGAAAGAAAGAAAGAAAGAAAGAAAGAAAGAAAGAAATCTATGAGGACAGAGGGAGAAACATCTGGCAGAAACATTAGACCCCTGCAGACCCATCACTTGGCCAAAGCCAAGAGACAAATAACCCAAAGCTGGTTCTACGTCAAACACAAAACACACAACACTCATTTAATTTCATTTTTACCAAAGACTGTTGTACACACAAGATAGCTCGTGTACTGGTTTAACACATAAACAGCAATATTTGTGCAATCAGCGGGCACACTTAAAGTGTTCCAAACTCTTGTTCTTCTTCTTCGTATCCCTTTTCATCTGTGGTGGACGGTCACCTCCCCTCCCATCAGCAGCTCCAGCTATGCACTGTGCAAACATGGCGCTGAAAAGCCATCCATCACCTCCTGCCGCCAACCCCCCCCCCCAATTCAAAACTCTCTTTCCTGTAGTTATGATTGGAACGAAGTGGAGAATTCCTGAGGAGCGAACAGGAAGACAGGAGAATGTAGAGTTTAATTTGAAATGGTCTGCTTTCATTTTGGGGGGGGCTCAAGGATAGCATGAAGGTGGAATTTTTGTTGAGCAATAGAGGAGGTCGAAGTGTTTCTGTGTCATCTTTCAGTTCTTATTAGACCTGTTCTCTTTTTTATCTTCTGTTTTTGTCATATTTCTAGAATTGTTTCTAGAGACATGTTTTTTTTCTTCATGCACCACTGAATCTTATGAATGCACTCCTAATGATTCAACAGTTCATCCAATAGCAGCAATTTAGCTCTTCATCCATCACAGGTACTCCGACATTGATAAAGGATGAGATGTCTGTCACTGTGGCTGCCAAGACCAAACTCTGGTTGAGCTTGATTGATCTATCTCGCTGTGGGCAGGATAGGGGAAATATGTAGTTTGCACACAGAAACCTGTCAAGCCAGAGCAACCCAGGGGCACAACAGTTAACATATTCGCACTGGCATCCGAGCCCCAGGGCTACGGCGACCCCAGCCCCCTGACAGCCAGTGACAATGGCACAACCAGATGCCTGACAAGAGGAAAGCTGCCATAGTGCAGGTTTTTATTTAATGAGCTTTGAATTCAGTCTATTCTATTTAGAAGTACAAATTGAGTATGTATGTTTCACTGCGTAGTAAAATAGTCTCAGTTCTCTATGCTATTAGCTTAGCTCTGCTGACATGTTTCTCAGTTTGATCCTGATTAAAATACCATAAAAATAATTCTATAGAAAGACACATTATTTACACATAACTTCATTAGCACACCTGTCCAAATGTTCATTAATGCAAATATCTAATCACATGGCAGCAGTTATCAAGGCAACCTGCTGAACTGGCATGGTTATTGGTGCCAGGTCTGAGTAATGCCTGGCACCTGCTGAGTCTGAAACTGCTGATCTACCTGGATTTTCCCACACTGCCATCTCCTTGGTTTACAGAAAATTGTTGAAAAACAGTTAATATCTGATAGAAAGGGAAAAGTAACTAAAACTCGTTACAACCAAGGTATCCAGAAGAGCATCTCTGACTGTACAATACACTGAACCTTCAAACTAATAGACTACAACAGCTAAAGTCTACACCAGGTCTCACTTCTGTCAGCTAAGAATAAGAAACTGAGGCTACAATTCACACAGGCTTACCAAAATAGGAGAACAGAAGATCCCATCCCTACTGATGAGGCTCAAATACTGCTGCAGCATTCAGATGACAGAGTCAGAATTTGGCATAACAAGCATGAAAGCAAAGATCCACAGTATTGTTGCAGAATCTGTCCATCCCTTTATGGCCTTTATGATTACACTATATAAATTGTAATATTTATTTTTACATTTCTAAACAGAAAAAAACATTTTATGGGAGGAGGTCTAATAGTTTTTTAAGCACTGTGTAAAGCTATTTCTGTTTCACCATAAAAGCCACAGTCCATATATAAGGAGAACAAGACACGAGCGCCACAAGGTGAGACAGAAAAAATAGCCAATATTGGGTTTTCAGGTATCATCAGCTGCCTTGACCACTGTTTGCTAATAAACTGCATTTAATGCATGTTAGCCCGATAAGCTGTTAGCTCTCCTTCTATCAAAATGTATGGTTCTGCCAACACACTGCTGCAGCGTGACATACTAAACATACAACATCACAGAATTTCATAATTGGCCCATTATCGGACTGGGATTCAATAAATATCACTGAACTTATGTATGAATGTACTGTAATGAACTTTAATGTTTTACTATCATCAGGTCAACTGTCCAGTACTTGTATTATGAAAAATGACTCCAAAACCTCCGTATTAATGACTAATCACATCTCTGTTACCTCCAAATGTACCTTTAGGACCAATTAGCAAATGTCAGCAGCCTCACAAGCTACAAGAAATGCTGTCTCCATATTTCTAAAAGACCTGAATTACTGATTTAAAAAACACTACATGTCCATTAAATCCACAAAATCCAGAAGAATATTGTATTTCTTGCAGGTCTCGATAATTGTCATGAGTGGTTATGACTTATTTCATTGATTGTTTTTTTAGCCGCAGGAGACTCCTGGCTAGCTTTCATAGCAAAGCCCAGCCTCAAAAGGAACTTAACCTTTAAAATGTGTACATCTAACCTAACCTGGGGAATACTTGGTAGTATTTAACTTTCCCCCAATCAGTGTAACAGACCCAAAGGGAAAAAGCCATGTGGCCGACCTTGAGGCCAGACTGTATTGCATATCCTTAAAAAACAAGTGAAATCTATTCGTCTCCATGTCTGGGGACCATGCTCAATAACCACACCATAACTTAGCCACAGGAACGGTGCAACACATAAGGAGCCTTGCAGGATATGCGTTTAGCAGCGCTCTCCAGTCTGAACGGCAGCCATTGCGGACAGGCTATCCATCCTGTGTTTGCGGAGGCTGCATTAGTGCGCTAAGACAAGGTCGCTATCACATTCCCCGCAGTCAATTCCCACTGTGAGCGTCCACGGCTAGGGGAGGACAGCTGCCAAAGCTTCTCATCCAGCGGCTGCTCGTGTGTCCCGGGCCACGCATGACGGAATCGCACGGTTGTTGTAAAGAGTCTGAGTCAGACTGAGTTACCAGGCTGAAAGGCATTCCCTGTAAAATCACAGCGGGCCTTTGGCTTTTTCAGAGAAGTAGTGTGTGTGTGTGTGTGTGTGTGTGTGTGTGTGTGTGTCTCTGGAGGTTGAGAGGTGGAAGGGATGATATAGTATATGTGTGTCTTGTGCATTCATCCATGCATGCCTGTATATGTGAAAGGCAGAGTGGGAGTTTTTAGTGAACACACAAACTTTGTCTGACGTACGCACACCTACATCCACTATCTCTCATGCCCGGGCCCCTCCTGACAGCCCGGCAGACAGATCCGACCTGGCACTTTGGATTTAAGAGTTCTTCAAAACAGAGAATGACTTAACAGGTTGCGGCACTAGAGGATGACCTAGAAAAGCATTAAACATAAAACACGGGCTTTCAAGGCCTCGCGCTTTCTCGTTCTTGTCCATTTCTACGGCCCTCTTGCTCCCTTATTTCTGCCTCTTCTCTTCTGCAGCTTAATGAGGTGAGGAAAAGTCAGAATGTGTGTAAGTGTGTGTGTTGGCTGTGTGCATGTAAGGTGAAATACGGCGGCAAAGTGCTTGTTATGACAGGGTAACGAGTGAGACAGGCCAGAAGCAACTGGTCGTGGAGAAAAACGAAACACGCGCACGCTGCGGCAATGACACATACCTACGGCGCATGACAGATTTGAATCACATTTTCACACATAGTAACAGCAATAAAGAAACACGAACACAGAGTGGGTGAGTTTTTCTAATGAGCAAGCCAATACTCTGACTCTGGACCCAAACTCGGAGTGAAATATGTCACTGAGCTTTCCAGAAGGAATAAAACACAGAAAGTTCACCCAAAAAGGGTACAGAAGAAATGCACCCGTGCAGCCAAAAGTCGAGGTGAAGAAAGTGAATTGTAAATTGTGTCGCTGACTGCATAATAAGGACGGGTTTGGGCGCACACATCGGCGCCCGGGCTGCCTTGTAAAAATCTGCTAATTTTGAGCGACAAGCAGTTCAACACACGCTAACTGAACTGTGAGTCGGCACTCAATATCAATTAGAAGAAACCCTGAACAGGGGCAAATAAAGACGTCCACGTGAAAGGCATCGACAGAAAACTCCACTGACTCATTAGAGGCCCCCGTGGACTGTGGCTACTCGATGATCCAAAATGCGCACAGGGCAAAGTCAGCGGCTTAATGAGACTTGAAGGATAAATAAACTCCCACTGCGGTGACACAGGACAGACCAACCTGACCGCTGCTTTGGTTCTTCTTTTAGCATGAAGCTCATAGTGAGGTGAGGAGCCCAACATATAAACACATCTGTCGTCAAGCGCAATGGCTTCCTGCTCATCACACAGCAGCATAAAGACCATAACGTACGCTCAAGATCTGGTAACCATGACACTTAGAGGAGATAGTCATATGTGCCGGAATATTGTCTATGTTCTGCCATCTGCTCACACACACACACGCACACACTCACTTCAAATGTCATTGGTTCTGACGGGGTGGACATGAGTTAGGATGAGACTAGGCAGAGTAGCCGGCTCTCCCGTTCAGAGAGCAGTGGAGGAATGTCAGGCTAAATAAACACAGTGTCTGCGGGAGAACTGAGGCAGCCCTCCCGAACTCCCCTACATCATTCCCCACGGCGATGGAGAAGGGAAGGGCGGAGGGCGGCACAGAAAGGTACTTAACACTAAACAGCACTTCACAAGAGCGCATATATGTCAGGGAACACGTAGACACACAGGGGTTGAGTGATATAGGCTCGAGGGCAGGTAGCTGTGTATGCAGACTGAAAAGGTGATAAATGCTGTATTCTTAGAAAATGAACAAATCACTTCTTTTCATTCTCTCTTTTGGGAGAATAAATTGTTGTGAAATGTTTCATGGATACTTACACTAACGTAACCATATACATAACCAGGGTATATGAGTTATAGTGTGTCTGTTACTAAAGTACACATGTCTATCTGTATGCACCTGAGCTTTACTCATCTAACTGTGACCAAGTGAGCTATTTTTTGTTTTCATTTTAGATGAAATCATTTATTTTATGCATTCTATACTTTTATTTTTTCTCAAAAATTGTTGCACAATCTTTACATGTTGTCTTCATTAGCATCGGCATTGTGTTTTACTGCTGTTGCACATCTATTCTACTAACAAGGATCTTTGCAGGGAGAAAAATATTTTTTTTAAAAAACATTAAAATAAAAGAAAATGTAAACCAGAAAAAGAGAAAATATACATAAGTCATTCGTGGACTGTTGCTCATCTGAGACCGGCCACAGCAGATGGCTGTCTGGTCCTACTGGAGGTTTCTTCCTGTTAAAGGGAGTTTTTAATTCCTGTCGCCAAGCGCTTGCTCATCTGATTGTTGGAGTTTTCTCTGTATTATTGTAAGGTCTTTACCTTCTACCTTACAATATAAGGTGCCTTGAGCCTTATATGTCTATATAATTACAATAAATTGAACTCCAATTCCTTTATGACCAAAAGTAGAAACTGCATGAGAAAACCTAAGCCCTAAAAGAAAATCATAAGTTTTTTTCTGATCCTGATCCTCTCTAAGTTGCATTTGTTTTTTGGAGTCGTGGCGTGGCGAGGCGACAGGTGGCATGGCAAGTGAGCTGAATTTTTCTTTTAAAAACAAAACCAAACAGGTCGAGTCAGACAATAATGCTGCTGAGGTCAGTGATATAATTTTACACATAACTGTGTCATGCACATGCAGGACTTGCACATGCTGTGTTATCAAACCAGTCATTGCAGCTCTCTATGGCTCTCATCAAAATTAAAGGAGAAGTATGTATTTTACAACAAAATCAGGACAAAGTATCAGTAATTGACAGATTTATTTGTGACTACTTGGCTTCTAAAAATATAAAAATAGTGTCCAACATTTTTTATTATTTAAAACTGTCTATTTCTTGCCTTTCTGGCCTATCTGGGCCTGCCTAAGCAGCTAAACACAGCCAAGCAAGACTCAATGTACAATTTAACCTATAGAAATGCACACAGGCATATGAGCAGTTCTGTCAATATTAAAACAACACACAGAGAAGGAGATGTGCACATTTCACTCACTCTACTTGAAGAGGAAAGTTCTTGTTAGAAGAATGTTGTTAAGTCTTCTAAAATAACAGTCTGTGGATGTTTAAGCTGCTAAGTCTCTCTGAGTCTTTCTGACATGACGTTTTTTTTAGGTTGATAAATGCTCGATGGCTCATTGAATCTCTGACAAAAAGAGATTTTGTCTCCTAACTAGCCTTTGTGCTCCTGCACGTTCAGAGTCTGAATTCCTCTTCGTATAATTTAATTTAAAGTTGCTGCCATAGTTTCAGTTTAGTAAAATCCTTACCTCAAATCAGAACTCCAAATCTCCACTATTCTTGCCAGAATTGCTGATGTTGATTAATAAAATAGCTAATAGTACCTTACTGAAAGGTACATTCAGTTTTTTTTAACTTCTTGCACTCTTAAATACACATAGATTAGTGTGTAATTACATCTTCCAACAAATAGCTGCCTTCTCTCAAACTTAGAATGAATCCATTAAATATACACGGGAGCAGGTGCCGCTTTGTGGAAGTCACCATGTTACCGTTGCCTCGTCATCTTGAATACAGTGACTGCGATGGACATAGTTGTGTTTTATGTATGTGGCGAGACAGAGACTATCGACTTTAACACTTTCATCACTCATAGGCATTCTCCTCACCGCCGGCCTCATCTGCTGAACTAAAGTCAGTGCTCTTACACATGAAAGCATGCATAAACATCTGTATTTAATCCCAATATTTTCACGATTACAGCAGATTAGACAGATGTTTCCAACAATGTTAGATGTACTTCAGAGTAAGTTTCACTAATGCTGGCTAACAGCAGCAAAAACAGCAGCTTGAACTGACAGAAAAGTTCAGGATGTCCTCAACAACTCACCTCAGCATCACTGTCATCAGACAGAAGTGAGCTTCACTGACTAATCGACTCATATCAGACTCCATTCACAGTTTTACACCGTCCTCCAGAGTAAATAGATGGGGACACATACTGACAGCTGAGGTAAACGATGGACTCACAGCCTACTCTCACTACAGCATAACAGCAACTACAGTTTTTTCTACTATAGCATCCATGTAGCTAGGCTTATGCACTTGAATTGGGAAGTGTAAGAAAACAGGACTCAGTTGACTGCAATCTACTGACATCTAGTGGTGGGATTTGACATACTCGACCTTTAATGACATTGTAAACGTTTCATGATTTGACTGGAGTCAAAGGCTTTTTGAATTCATTTCCCACACTCCTGGCTAATCGCTGCAAATGACACGACTATATCCTCGTCTTATTGGTTAGACAGTCTCAGTTAGTCAATTATTTATTCATCAATGGATCCTGACTCGGCCTGGCCTCCTGCAGATGTGTGGGAAGATTTACTGTAAGAGAGTTAGAGGAGCCCTGTTTCACTTTAATCACATTTGAATCTTATAAAAATGATTACATCAGCACATTAAGAGTCCACCAATTGGACTCTTAACCTGATAGTTAAATTTTTTAATGAATTAATGAAATGTGAATAGTGAAATCAATTCATCTGAAATACCACGCGCCTTGTGTACAGTGTTAACAAACCGCACTATTCTCTCCCCTTACTCGGCGTAGTATATGGGTTCAAACCAGAGCACAAAAAAACAATTTCTACATTTACAGCGCCACAATATATCATCCAGCAGTCTACTCTGCGCATGAAGGCAGACGGCAGCTGCCCAGTGAAAACATACAGTTGCACATATCAAACACACATCTCAAATACAGGGTCTGCATAACATCACAGCCCAGCCGCTTAAATGAAGCAATGTTGGGAAAAGAAAGTGCAAAGCAGGGCGGTGATGTTTCTTTTGTGGGAAAATGCCATGTCATTATCACATTACCAAGACCACTGTCTGTGCATGAATGTCCTAATGCTGTTGTGTTTACACACATCTGATAGGATGGGAGGCGTGCATGTATGTGTTATCGGCATGTGTCTTGCAGGGAGGGAGGGGAGGGGTGTCCCCGCTTTCTCCCAGTTCGACTCCCACATGACAGACTTTCCATCTCCTGCTTCTGCTTTTTGTCTCTCCGCCGCACTCTGACATATTTAGGCAAAGGCGTGACGAATCGTCTGCTTGAGACATTAGCTGAAAGGGTGTAAAAGCTCAATATCGAAAAACAAAGAGGCGGGGTAGGTGGTGGGGGGACGACCCACCAAAACAGCAGCAACAGAGTTATATTTGGATTTAGTGTTAAGACAGGCTGAGTGTTCTTACCCTCCCTGCTGTAAGTGCTCCATAAGTATGTAGACGTCATATTGGAAATTGTTTCCATTTATAAGACGTGAGCTTTAGCAGAGATAGTTCCTGTAAAGACGGATAATCTGCTTCTATATTGGGCAAAAAGGGGCTTTTTCTTGGCTCTCTTGACTTTTTATTAAATTGTGTTAAATGGACCTTTAAAATGTACTCACATTTTTTCCTCTTTTTTATTCAGAGCACTCGTTCATTTAAAAGCAAAAGCAATAATAAGCAGACCTTAGCAGTGGATCTTATTAAACTGTGCGTGTTAAGAGTTTGAGACACTAGAGATCTGACGTGTTTTGCCCTATTCTATACCAGCACTCGAACCACTCTGATTCATGAGGCGTAGCTCCTTGAGCAACAAAGTAAATGCTCACCTTTGCTGACAGGAGCACCCCACAAGCCCTGTCAGATATACTCCGAATAAAAAAAGCGCTCAGTGCTTGCCACCGTTCTCAGGTCTGCCTGAATCCTGACTATATGACCTACGCTGACATACCAAATGATACATCCCATCAATTTTATTTACCTCCTCGGTTAGCGGATAACATTTTGGCTCATGGTTTGGTTTGAAACTTACATCGCCTTTTACTTGTGCCTCTGTTATGGGATCTCATCCAGTGTGCCAAAATGGTGATGCTGTAAGTTGATTTCACAAGGCATTAAACAAAGTCTAACCCCGTAAATATTGCTTAAATGCCTCCTCTGGAAACTGTGGACTGCTTGATTGTACCTTCTCAGCTCTCACCATTAGTCATGATGCTTCCAAAAAGGCGAAGTGAAGTTGATCATGGCAAAAGTGTCAGATCTTTGGTAAAACTGCACACAACGAGCGGTAAATGGACAGGACTCGTAGGTCTATTGTGCTTTTGTAAGCGCTTAAAACATTTTTTTGTTTTTTTTACTGCAAGCCTTATTCACCCTTTCACACTCGCATTCATACAGTGGTTTTTTATTGTATGCCTTTAAGCTCTTTGTAACTGTCACACACACTCACACAGGAGTGCACCAGGAGTTCAGCCATTTGCCGAAGGATGGTTCAACATGTACCCACATAGCAGACAGGTCTTGCTGGGATCTGGTGTCAAGCTGGCACTGCTGGTGGACTTTTGGCATAGTAAGTGGTATGTCATCCCGATGTGGGCCAGGCCTGGCATAGATGACACTGTTTATGTGATGGCATGCCACATCTGGCCCGATTGTGGTTTGGTTTATGAGGCCCAGGCCCATAGAAAACAGGTCTGGCCCAGATCGGGCATCAAGCTGGCACTTCTGACTGCCTGGTGTCATGGCAGTGTGTATGTCATGCTTATGCGTCCCAGATCTGTTGCCTAAGCTCCCTAAAAATACCAGCTGTGCCGAAAGTAACGAGAACACGGCTGAGAAGATGACACCGAACAGGGTATGATCACCTCATACCTACTGCATATATATTATCACAGGCTTTTAAAGGAAAATTAAATGATTCATCTGTGTGTTTATGCAGCACGACTAATTACTAAATATTTCATAATTTTCATATGTTATGATTTTTTTTTTCCATTAGTGTAGCAAGAAATATGATAGCAGTGTTCAGTGTATTTCAATTAGGCTTGCACAGGTGTTTCAGAAAGAAAAGTGTTGCAAATCTGTTATTATATCTGGATATAACCGCTTGAGATCCAACATCCCCTTCTGGAGGGGATTCCAAAAATCAATTTACAACTTGCAGCTTAAAGCATCAACAAAAGCTGGGAGTCAGTCTTTCTTAATTCTTGAGATTATACATAAATTAGGTCAAAACTGAAAAAACGCATATTTGAACCATTTGAATATTCTTTTAAAAGAACACTGCAAAACCAGGTGGGCAGGTAATAGGATTTCCTTAAGTAGACATTACAGAATAACATTGACTGATGTAGAAAGATCATTAGACTCCGCTTTGAAATACATAAAGAAAACAATTAATGTTCCATCAGGGAATACAGTTCATGTTTATGTTTATTAATTGGAGGTTTCTATCCATGCTTTTATTTCACTAGAGCTCCTCCAATAGTGTAATGGCAAACACATTTGCTTTGCAAGCAAAAGGTTGGTGGTTCAATCCCCCTAAGTTCCCTTTGCGAGTATGTCAGCAAGAGTGTCTGGTGTACAACTGCAGCTTCCATGGCATTTGGATTATTGGTGTTCACTTGGAGCCTCAGAGCGCTGCCACATGACTCCTAACTCAGTCTTTCACATGTCACACTGATGTTTTTTATGGTGCACTGGCTCCCCATCAACTTCAGAGCCCATTTTAGCATTCTAGTTCTGACTTTTAGAGCCCTGCATGATCAAGCACCGGTGTACATCTGTGAACTTTTACATCCATACATCCCCAGCAGGATCCTAAGGTCATGTGACCAGGACTTGCTGGCTCTATGGACTCTGTGGTCTTTAAACAGCAGCTAAGAACTTGTCTTTTTAAGCTTGCTTTTGGGAAAGTATTTTGTGATACTTACATTAAAAAAAATGTTATGTAATTTCTTTTATTTTCACCCTGTCATTAAGTGTATGTAATTAACTTCTACTTTTTTGGCTGTTTCTTTTAGGGCTCGCCACAGTGTGTCATCTCCCTCTTTCTCACCTGTCACACCATGTCTCTGCATGTCCTCTGACTACACCACAGCTTTTCTGACTTTTTCCGTAATCAGACAGTAATTTTGATGATCTCAGGTCTGTTCTTTCATTAATTATAAATTAAATTAATGGGATGGTGTGATAAGAAAAATGTAATAGCATGTTGTGTCTTGCCGCCTTCCTTCAGCCTTCGTTATTGTGGTTTAGACATCATTTTGTGTCTGAATCTTTGTCATGTGATTTCAGGTGGGCACATGAGCTTGAATTGCGCATTTACAAAAGGTGAACGGTCCTTAAATGTTGCTCTCAATAACCTCATGTCATCAGTTTATCCACCTTTTATCACAAAACAATATTGCTGACATCAAAGAACGCTGTGAACACATGAAGTTCTGAAGAAGAACAGACAAGTGCTAAAAAAGGCTCTGAAGTTGAGCTCTGATGAATGCAAATTAGCCCCCCGACACACACTCCTTAATTGAGTCTTCACCTCCATTTTACCTGTGACACATCTTCATGACAGTAAACCCCAGGATGGGGCGAGTCAGGGGGGTGAGGCAGGAACACCCTTGAAGCACACTTCCAGCAGCCTGGAATGAGCAGATAAGGCAAAGTAAGTCAGCTAAAAGTGAAATATGGGAAGAGCTGACATGTAACCCGAGCGCGCCTCGCTCTCAAGAGCCCTGCTGGATCACTGCCCCAGGGCTGCATCCAACAAGGTGAATGGGAGAATCCTAATGAAGCTGTGAAGACTCAATCAATACCAACTCGGTACGGGGGGAGGGGGGCATTTGCAGAGCACAACATAGGAAAAGTGAAGTACAAAGACAGAGAAGATGGATGAATGAGGCAGAAGAGGAGAGTTGAGAGGAGGGGAAGACTACGAGATGAGGAGGGGAAATTAAAGAGAAAAAAAGATGATAAAGGGAAATGGAAAGAAAGAAAAAAGAGACAAATGGACTGAAATAAAGTGATATCATGTAGGTGAGGAAAAGGGAAGTAGGTAAGGATACAGAATGGAAAAGTTGGTGAAAATAAGTGAAGTATATGGCCATATATATATATAGATATAGATATTTAAAGAGAGAGATAGAAAGAAAGATGGAGAATGAGATTGCCTTGGAGAGAGGAGTGTGAGTCTAAATCGAAGACACTTAGAAAAAGCTCATTGATTGTGGTCATGGCTGGCTGGGCCCTCCTATTTGGTTAGTCATCTATTTCTCATGTATGCTGAGATAAAGCCCTCCTCCTTCTCCTCTTTTATCTCTCCATCAGAGATGACTGGACCAACTAGACCTGCAACTTTCTTATGGAGAGGAGGGCAAACTTATAATTACTCCCTCCAACTTTCTGTAAGCATTTCTCCCGAGATCAGCACGGGTGCATCAAAGTGAACAACTCAGTCAACATTATAGCTGTCGAACAAGCACACTCACGAACTCGAAGAGCCGTTTGATGGAATATCGGCCGTTCTGACACAAATGTAGTCAGCTGTTAAAAGGGGAGTTCAACCCAAAGCAAAAAATCAGGTATTTTTATCTTTAGTACTATTTATCCATCTAGACTTGACCCATGTAACTAGTAGCTGAATGTGGGGCTATTGTAGTACTGCAGGATTACTATTGCCATATTATTACATATTTACCCTGTATTAACCAGTTCATTAATATATAAATACTTTTCAGCTAAATTGAATCATTTCCACCTGGAAGACAAGTAAAAAAAAAAAAAAAAACTCAGCCAGGTTAACCACATGTAACAACATGTAACAGTTTTACCTACGACTACATGAGCAGTCAGCTGGGCAAAAGTGGATAATTCTGGAATTATATTTGTGTCAAAAGTGGTCTGTGAGATAAAAACGTAACCAAGCACAGATAATTAGATTTCATAGGCACGACTATTCACCAACACTGGTGTGAGGAATTTAACAATCCATGTCTTTAGAGCTCAGCACCCAGGTAGATACCTCCTTTCGCTCACACACTTAACCTGCTGAAGCTTTTATTGATTTCTGTTTTTTTTCTTTTAGGACATCAGGAGCAGTATTTTCCCATGTGTGTGTACTGTGCAATCCACTGACTGCTTAGCTACTCTTTTTATCATTTGTATTTAACACATGGACTGTATTATAACGCTGAATAAAACTGCCAAACATGGAATCATTTGAAAACTATCTATAAGTGTTATCATTTACTTATTTATAGTCATCAATAAAATGGGCTATGAATATTTTAGTATGGGTTTCCCAGTTTGGAAGTTCTTAAAGATAATTGTGGCAGGGTGTGGTCTGCGGTGCATTCGCAATCACGCCTCGCCGGCTTAAAGTGTGGGCTAACTACTGGGTTATTTTTGTTGTTCGTGTGTATGTTCGGTTGCGAGCTGGAAAGCTGAAGCCATGCGTTTGTAGCAGCAACCGGAGTGTTAATAAAGATGCTGAAAAGCATAAAAACATCATCGGGTCTGCCGTGGTTATGTTACAATAATGAAACCAGGTAGCATTTGTTTGATATTGCTCAAAATAATGATGTAAGCAGTAATGTAACGTAAGCAGTAAATTTGGTTAAAGGATTGCACCTGCTAGTTGGTTAGCTAAACAGATAATGCTAACAGATATTGTTTCATTATGTAGCCAACCTAAAGTTGGAGATGGCAGAGAAGAAGAGAATTTGGGACTGGAAGCAACTGCTGCTAATCAAAAGCTCACCATAAAAATGTAAAATCTAACGATATCTTACTGATAGTGAAAGAAATTTTTTATGACTCTACTACCACGAGAAGCTAGCAGCAGCAGTCTAACGACATAGCATTACATAGAAATGTAAACACAGAAGTGGCCTAGGTAGTGTTTTCCTGGACATTTTAAATTAAGGTATACTATACCTGCTTAAAACTTTACATTAACAATAGCATGAGTCATTTAACCTTGTAGTTCATCAGGAGGCACACAATAAAGCTGAAAATGACATTTTCTACCTGGAATGTTCTATCTTTGGTGGAGTTTTTCTAATGAGCTGCTTTCAGCAAGTTTTCCAACAATGCTCAGTTGGCTCATTTGTTTACTTTTAGCTTACCTTTTGCATGGCTTCGTAGCCTGGCCTCAAGTTTGTTGTTTCTACCTGTAGTGGGAACAGTTTTCCTATATATTCTACAAAGTATTGTGCTTTGAAGATGATCCGAGCTTCTCGTTGGAGGCTGACAAGGCTCAAGCTCTTGGATATGTTTGGGCTTATGTCACTGTTGGACCTGCTGAGGAACGTAAACACATGGCATTGCTATATCATTGATATTGTGAGATACACTTATCATGGATGGTATGATGTGGCACATTCCTATGGTTTTGCACCATCACAACATCACCTGCTCATCTGGTCTTGCCAAGATCATCCTGCAAAACACTGTAATTTGAGACAGAAGAAGTGGATAGATAATATCACTGAATGGATCGTACTCTAGCTGAGCGAGATGCTACAAATAGCTAAGGATCAGGAGGGATGCAGTGGTTTATTAAAGATTTCTAATGCTTATCTTTTGTTCACAAAACTGCCACTGAAACTACATGAATGATGTCCAAGCATTGGTGGAACTTCTTATGGGACCCAAGTGTTTGGCTCACCACCAGACGTCCTAAGATGGACGTTTCTGCAGCGCAAGCATGAGCAAACACAAAGTAGGACAAAGAAGGGAAATCAATTATGAAGCAGAGAACATTTCAAAACATCTACAGACCCTGGAGGGAACATAATCAGTGTTTTCCTCCTACCGTTCAGCAAAAGTTCATAAAAACAAATTGGGATCAAAGCAGCATGGTTCGCTATTTCCCATCACGAAATCATCCAATTAGCACCAAAAAGACTTGGTGATCATGACAACGGGAGGAATATACATGTTGGGAATGGGGGGCTGGAACAATAGAAATAAAGCCGTGTAATGAGAAAAGACAAGAACTGTTAACTGTGTAAATACAGCAATGGAAAACTGTCAGCAAATGCAGTTAGATCAGATGTGGCACAATGGGAGAAAGAAATCGAATGAGAGGGACAATCAATAGAGAGAGAAGCCGCCAGATTAGGGAAGAGACGGAATCAGGAGAGGAGGGAATTCAGCAAGGTCAACGAAGACGATGGAGAGAGAGTGACTGAGAGAGAAATAGAAAGAGGGTGGGCGAGCAAAGAGTATCAGCCAAAAAACGAAATCTGTACTTTCAGATATGAGGACAGAAAAAAAAGAAATTCACTATTGGTTTTTACTGCAAAAGAAAATTGAAGTGGCAACTATTGGGGTCTATCAATTACAGATTCCATCATGACTTGACAAGGTTGAGGCACCCCAGGCGCTTCAACATACTAACACACACTCACACTGTACGCTGGCTGGATGAGCTTGACACTTTACCGCTGCCGCCCTCTGCCCCGTCACACTAATAAACCTGTTGATCCCAGCTGAATAGATACGTGTTCATAAACCCATCATACTGTGTCATGTGATTACAGAGGAACTTAACCTCCTGAGCCATGACTAAATCAAGCCTCACAGGTCTGTGGAAAATATGTGGACAAAACGTTTGAAGCCCTTCCTTCCGGTCTCCATGACTACGCAATAAAACAGATACCACGCTTTGGTAGTTTTTGTACATCCTGTAACTCATACGGACATGTCTCAGTGACTGTAACCATTAAATGTCGTCACTTAAAACTGCGTTCACCACAGTGCATTAGCACGGCTTGTGGTGGGTTAACACTCGGCGCTGTGGCATTAAGTGTCGATGAGAGATCATACGACTAATACGTGTTTATATTCTGTCGGCCAGCTTGCTCTGCGAAAGAGAGCGAATGAGAGGGGCGTGAAAGTGCTCCATCAAAACTATGTCAACTATTTAATTCTGCTCATTTGAGAGCTGCGGCAGCTGTCAAACAGAGACTTCAGCTGTCCTCTGCTTCTCAGGCTCTCCCAGAGTCCCCATCTGTGGCTCTTTGTATGCTGTCAGATCTGCAGTTAGGCAGTATCCCCTTACTCAGTAACACATTAGAGTAATGAGGGTTTTGTTTTCTTTTTTTTTCTTGATTAATTAAGTATTTGGAAGTCATTAACTGCACTTACAAACCTTGGTATTCCCTTTCTTTTACATGTTCATGGTGTCAGACCAGGAAAAGGGTATTAGTGGTGATACTGCTTCCCTTAAACCAGGGGTGTCCAACTCCAGGCCTCAAGAGCTGGTGTCCTGCAGGTTTTAGATGTGTCCTTGATCCAACACAGCTGATTTAAATGGCTAAATTACCTCATCAACTTGTCTTGAAGTTATCCAGGGGCCTGGTGATGAAGTAATCCGTTGATTCAGGTTTGTTGACCCAGGATGAGATCTAAAATTTGCAGGACACTGGCCCTTGAGTCCTGGAGTTGGACACCCTTGCCATAAACCAACCTTCCCCAGTCCCAAATGCCTCTGCTTGTGACCATCTTGTGTTGCTTGAGACCATGATGGTCTAAGTTGCTATTTCCCTTTAAAAGATGTTTATTTACAACTACAGTTAGTCGTCATAATTAATGTAATGTTAAAAAAATATAATTTGTTAACTCCAATTAAGTCTGCCAGAGAATCACGAATGAATTTGCCAAAGCCAACGTAAGCTTAAACAGACAAAAGATAAAACAGGCATCTTTGTGAAACAAAATAAGGTGATTCCTAAAGAGCTGTTTGATTTTAAAAAAAAGTCATATCTTGGCATCTATAGTAGATGAACATGATCTGAAAGTTATTTCCTGAAAAGCGACGGGAAAAACATTCAGCAAACACCTGACACAGGAGCTGAGAGACATATCGGGTCCTTATGATGATCCATCCACTGTTCCCCAAACCTTCATCAGAAGTGGTCTCAGTTGAAGGGTTGCTGTCAAGAAGCTGTTCTTAAGAAAGGGGCGAGGTGTATCAAATTACACAAAAACTAGCCTTAAAATTAATGGCAGCAGATCTATCGAGCAATGGATCCAAATGTGAAAATTTAAGCAGGAGGTCATAGAATAGATATATAGAATAGTGAGTATCTACACTTGTATGTAAAACATGATGCAGGCTCTTTCGGGGTTTGGAGATCTCAAGCACACTGCCAATGCAGCAAAATCATACTGGGATAGAAAAATAGAGTAAATCCTATCATTTCCCAGTATTTCCAAGCATGCTTGTCCACGTTTCAAAAAGTCGCTCTAACTATTTCCCAAATGAGGGGTGGCTCAAGACTTTTGTACAGAAACATATGAGTTAATATAAGAGATTTCAATCGTGAAGCTTCACAATGAGTAATACATTTCCCATTCCACAGAGAAACAGGCATTAAGTAAGGAAAGATTTCTCCAGGAAACATGGTTCTGGTTCATATTCCCCATGTTAGTGTCAAAAAGCAACACCACATATCTACATGTACAGCATGCTGATAGTGTGCACATGTACAGTGTTAGTCTAGGGTGGCCATCTAAATGACCATAATTCCTTCAAGTCAGCTAAGTTTACACAGAGATCAAATCATGTCATGTTTCCATTGTCAGGGCAACATGTGTGCAGTGTTAACTCCTCTGTGTTTGGACGTTTACATTCAACATCACCTTCCTATACGCTTAATTCACCCCTAATGTTACTGATGTGTGTATATCTGTGTTAATGGTGTTATGTCGAATATCGGTGATTTGTTATGATGGCGCTGTAAACCAGACGAGGACAGAACGGGAGGAGGGAAGTGGAAGCAGGGTGTTGAGAGAGGCTTTGAGCATGTGCTGAGAAAACTCTGCCTATGTGTGTGCAGTTTGTGACCAGAGTGACAGGCGGATGACTCACCATCAGGACACAACGGGGTCAGGACACATCTACCGGGAGATGATGACTTCATTACCTCTTGAAAGATAGATAGAAACATCCCTCCATTTCCTCTCGAGCCACTCGGAGTGTAAACTACTCAGAGGAGCCAACAGAGGAAGAACTATTGAATCATACTAATCATAATACAGCAGTTCTTTTTTTTTTTGGCTTGACCTATGCTGGGGGCTCCACGGGATGTGCTTTGTTTGCAATAGCCATTGATCTACTCTCATTGTTTCAACAAACTCCCACCCCTTTTAGCAGGGAAAGGGAAAAACAAGAGCAATGGATTTGTAATAATAGTTCAAAACAGTGCTATAGATTTCTGCTGTAAAGCCATGCTCACTAGCAGAATTGAGACTTATTGATCAAACACCCATGGCGCTTCTTATCGGCAGAAAAGAGCATCAGAATTTATTTGGTGGCAGGAGAGGGGGGGGGACAAGCCATGCAGAGCAGTGCCATTATTTCATATTTTTAATTCTCATTTTTCCTTTCTTTCCATGTGCCTCCTTTTCTTTTTGACATTTGCTTCTCTACGCATAAATTACCCTGACATTTCTATCTGGACAAATTAAAACTGGTGTAATGCTTTTTTTCCTTTTTCCTAACAGAGAAATATTACTGATTGTAGTTCTATTAAATTAATAGCACTTTCCATGGAATACAGGATTAAATTCTACATTCAGTTGAATTCACTGTAATTTTATTAAGATAGAGCCAAATCACAAAAACAGCTGACTCGAGGCCCCTTATGTTGTGGAGGGCTTTAGGGGTTTTTTTTCCTGCTATATTACAGAGAAAACCCCAAGAATGAGCAAGCACTTGTTGGCAACAGTTGGAAGAAAAAACTCCCTTTTAACAGGAAGAAACCGCAGGTGGAACCAGGCTCAGGGAGGGGCGGGGCCATCTGCCGCAACCAGTTTGGAGTAAGGAGAGGAAGACTCCATAAGATAAGATAAGAAACACCGTGAAAGCCAGAGTTTAATCATTAAATGCAAAATGATGTATAACCACATAGAGAGTAAGCATTTTTGCCATCATCATCTTGGTCTTTTGAAAGCATGCCGCTGACTTTGGTTGCATTGCACTATGTAGGCTACATCAGCTTGATAAGAACGATCGAAAATGACAGAAATCATCATCATCTACCAATCTGTAGCACTTCCAGACAAAAGAAGCTAAAACCCATGTGCCCCTTTGATTAGGGTGACCATATTTTGATTTCCAAAAAAGAGGACACTTGGCTCAGTCATGAAGAACTTGCTTAAAGAAACATATTTAAACGATGCCTTCTCTGTGCGGTTAATGAATTGTGAAATAAAATATGTCATATAGGCTTTTACAAGTCAACAAGTGCAAAAAAATAACTTAAAAGCCTCTGGAATTAAATAATGGTAGAGAAATAATGCCTCATCTGCATAAGAAAAATTACCAGTACTGGGTCGGTACGAGGGAAATTTCTTTTGCAGTTCGTCTGAAAAGATGAACTTGCGCTTTGGGATCTTTTAAACATCATTAGGCGCGTTGCTGTGCGCTGTCTGTCCCTCTGTGAGCGCACAACAAGCGCTCACAAAGCAGCAGTTCGGGGAGGACATCACACACATGGGTCCTCTGTCGGATATAGGAAAACCCAGACATTTTTATCATTCTTGAAAATCCCCCCGGACGCCCAGGACAGAACGTGAAAAGAGGACATGTCCGGGGAAAAGAGGACGGTTGGTCACCCTACCTTTGATGCTAGCATACCCAACAAGAAATGCACGCCAGACACGTAAAATCTGCGAGAATATTTCATGCATTAAAAAAATTTTATGAACTCACCTATAAACACCTTATAAATATATACTTGCCTTATAAACACACATCATAGATCAAAAACCTGATGGAACAAAACAATACTACGTTGTACACACCCCGACTTGCTAACACATTAGCCATTAGCTCACCAAGCAGTTCACAAACAAGCCCCGTAGACACGATATCACAAAACTTTACATACATTTCATAAATATACATTTCATGATGATGTGCAGTTTTTTCTTTTTTTGTCTCTTCACCAATATGATTCATCTTTCCTTCTTGTCATATGACTGAACCAATGATTGTTACTCAAGCTTCATAAAGCACAGAAACAGAATAAATTGAGGTATTGAGACAGAGACAATAAACAGTGATTACATCGCCCGAGTTCAAGGTGAGTCTCACACAGCTGAAACTATCAAGCATGTAGCTCGGAAATGATTTCAGAGTGAAGGGGCTGTTGTCTCTTGGTGAGTGGCAGACTCATTAAAGCGCTGTCTCTCCTTTGTTTAGTCAAGACTGAAATAGTTTGGGCCCCATTAGCCTGCTGGTTTGACGGGAGATTATTGCTTTTGAGAGTTTTCACTTTGTTCTCTCTTTTATTTGACCTTGAATTGATTTTTACTTACCTAATTCTCCATTTTCATTTGCGCCTTTCTATTTAAGCGTTACACTATTTGGCAATTTGATGCAAAAAGCTAAACAAGATTACAGAAGTTGGATAAAAATGCTGATATCAAAGTCTACCAGTTCGTCTTCACTACCACCTCCCTTTCTTCTTCCAATGCAGTAATCTTGGTCTTCTGAGGCTTTGTTACACTGCTGATGCATTCATCCTCCTCACTCCACCCACAGTGGTAGAAGTGAACTTTTGTTTCAGTGCGCTGCTGGTGAGAAAGCCATCTGCGGGGAGGCTGTTCCTCACCAGGGTGGGAGTTCTTCTGATGTGTTTTTGTAAGGCCACGTCGGTGTGAAAATACCACAGTAGCCTCATGTCACAGTGTCTGTTCTTTGTATTTTGAATGCTTACAAGGCATACTGTGATTGAAACAAAGTGTTATTAAATCACATCTGAAAGCAAACATGTCTTCTGCTGTTAGGTGTGGAAAGTCTGTTGTCTGTTATATTTGTAGAAGTTGGATAAAGTAATAACATTAATTTTAAAAACAAACTGTATGTAAAAGATATTTGAGTGTTCAGTTATCAGCTAGTGTGAGCTGACTTAGAAAGCTGTATCCACAGTTATGCACTGTTACACTTTCACAGTTGTTGATACAAGAATGAAATAAAAAATTAATTACTGCCTTTTTTTGATACCTGTTGAAATCCAGGCTCTGGCTGCTGAGCTGGGGTCGCCATTCACTCAGCTTTAACATGACTCCGGGTTCTTTGCTAGCTTTGTGTTAGCATGCTGTTGTTTCTGTCATACTTGCAGTTTGCGTTACACCGGCAACATCCAGCTGTAGGCTGCTCCTCCTCCTTGCACACACGAAATGAAATTATTACAATAACATGTTACATTAGTGAAAATAGCGCATTACTTTGGAAGCTCATTGAGACTTTTTAACCACACACAAAGAGAAGATGTCTTTTCCCAGATTAAATATAAATTACTTCATTTCCATGTAACACGTGGATAACATCTAATAACCCACGAGAGTCCATTCAGAATTGACCAGCTCCTCTGGGCCGCCTTCTATAATCATATACAAGGTCAGAAAGTATGAGGCTCCTCGCTCCCCCCCTGTCTCTTGGATCTCTCTCCCTGCTTGTCACCGCCCGGCTGCATGAGAATGAAATCACGGTGGCCGTATTGGCTTTCTGGAACATTCCTCAGCTCTGAATGGGAAGGTCACCCACAGCGCAGACAAGAGAGATTCAATTTAAAATTGTGCAGCTCGCCTGTGCAAATGTGTGTGTGTGTGAGAGGGGGAGATACTGACATGAATCCTTCCCCACAACAAAGTGATTGCCACCTCACACCAAAATATAACACCACTGTTGAATTTCTGCTATTACACCAGCAGGAGTGCAAATAATGGTAGCAAGAGTTCTATTTCAGGCCACAGAAAACAAACCACAACTTCCTTTTTGCACCATTTTAACAAACACACACACACACACCCTTCCACCAGGCCCACAGTGGCGCCATCCAGGGCCGTGGCAGAACAGGTAGTGTCACCCAAGGGCTGCATGCTCAATCCGCCAGGGGCCAGTGGGGAGATTGTCCCTCTCGGCCAGGAACCTGCCCACAAAGACAGGAAGTGGAACTCTTCCACCTGATACCGCAGCACCGCAGGGCCCTGGGGGAGAAACTTTTCAGCGTGACGGCCGTGATGGATTAACTGATATTCCCAAAACGTGTTTACCTAAGCACATACAGACGGTAAGCAGCACGCTGCTGTGCATACAATGGAGACAAACAAGGCAGATTGTAGCAGAGGCAGTACGGCAAATAAAGCCACACATCAGGAAAAAAGAAAAAAGTGAAACAGCGTGAAGGTATGGAGGGGAGTGGGAGGCTTTGGAGTCATTACTCATTGTTGAGTGTTGTCAAATGATATTAACCCTTTCATCTGTTCAAGCCAAGCAGCCGCGGAGCAGTTCTCACTTCAGTGACAGCCTGGCTCGTTCTCCTTTCTTCTCTCTCTTTTCTTTGATGCAGTTCCAGTCCACCAAACAAACTCGCCCGCGTCCTTTCATCAAGCGAGCAGCGTACCATAAAAAATGACTGGCGCGGCCTGAACAGCAGCCGGCAGAACTGCATTCAGCATCGCCGGTCAGAGTCTAACGCGAGGCCCTTTTAGTCACAGGTCAAAACCAACTTCCTCCTTGTCCCGTCAGACCTGTCATTCGGAAATTTAATGACAACACATGAAGGAAAAAAAACTGTGGTGTGATCTTGAAGTTAAAAGCTAAGATTGTCTTTTTTAAAATACTGTCCAGCAGATAAAGAAGCAGGTACACTGCTTTAATAAGAACAGATTTCATCTTCTTGTACCTTCGCCCATGAAAGAATACCTGTCATCAAAATTAATCCAACTAATTTAAATCTGTGAGAAAGTAAAAATTACAGTGAATTAGTGGTCATTAAAATGTGTTCAGAATTTGCAAACTGATAGTAATTAACCTCATAACTCATTATATAAGCTGCCTTTATATGTTAAAAGTATTGATATCAGTATTAGTATCGGCAATACTGCCCTGCCCTCAGTATTGGATTGATACCCAAATTTACAGTATCACACAGCGCTATCAGTCACCTGACATCTCCACCATCCCCACTTCCCACAACTATACCACAAATAAAGGTGACTACCAAAAAGGCGAAAACTGAGAGGTTGCAGAACCATCATACAGCCAGTCCACATTGAATACAGCAAAGCTGCAGTTCATCAGCTTTCAGTCATTCGAAACCTCCTGCCTCGCCTCATCAAAATGACTGAGCGCTTTCCTATGTGTTAACGTCCTTAACCTGAGTCCTGCGAGGGTGCCACTTCTGAATTGAAGTACTTTGTTTTCCTGGGATGATGTTGTTCTTGGTGTAAACAGAAATCTCAGAGATCTCAAGGTGCACAACAGATAAACAGAACCACTTTAGCCTATAGCCTATAGCGCTATAGGAAGTCACGTAAGAACATATGTTTGTGTGATTTGAGTGAACTGCAACTTTCATGTCTGAGTCCATCTCTGTTTCCATCTCTGTTTTTCTGTGATCCTTCTACTTCTCCCTCTCCTCCTGTCGTCTCTCCTCTCGGCAGCATGTTGTACAGTCTGGGTCTCTCTCTCGGGGTTGCACACTGTGTGTATGTGCCTGGTATGGCAGACAGGCCTGACCCATTTTACTGAACGCTTTTATCCCCACCATCCCTTCCCCTCCTCCTCCTTCACTCTGTCTCTGAGTCCCTCGCCGTTGACTTGCTGTATATTTGTATGCATGTCTATCACTCCACTGTGTTTGGTGGTCATTCGTCTGCCTGTCTCATTTCCCTTCTCTTCCTGCTTTTCCTTCTTGAAAGATGCAGAAGGGGGTTGTTAGCCATTTACATTCGAGAGGGTGTTTCAAGGGATATCTTAGACACACACGTAGTTCACAATTTTTTTGGCCTCATTGTAACATAATGCATTGCTTCATAATAAAAAGTCTAACCCCACCCTTAACCTACACCTGACTTTAACCTGAACTGTAAAATGTGAGTATGACCTTGACATTTTTGTCTCTAAACGCACTAAAACACGGAGTACTTTCCAAAAAGTCCCATCATACAAGAGCTGTACCAATAGACTGTATTTAAAAGGTGGAAGTTGTTCATGTGACATCACATTGGTTTCTGAAAGTATTGAAGTTGGAACTAAGAGTTTTAGTCACTGCTGTGGTAGGTTTTTTTTTAAGCACTATAACTGGAAAAGAAGGGGGAGAGTTTAGTTAGCAGCTAATGCTAGCAAACTTGGTTAGGCAAACTTCCACCTTCACCTCGGCTGGAGGTTGCAAATGTTTGCAGACATATCAGCATGTGCCATGTAAACTACCGCAGCAACCTGCTAGCGAACAATGCAGTCGCAAGGAGGTTTTTGGTAGAGCACTGTATCAACCACTTGCCAGCCAGTTGTGGAATACACTTTTCCCCAGCAACCTGCAGTTCCCAGTGTCTATGACAAGTCTTTACGCCCGAGTAAATGGAGGTTTCATAGTCAGCAACGGGAGTGACAGCCGCCTCCAGCAACCACTCACCAACTGGTGAGAGAAGTCACGTTTTGGCCTAGCAACTGGTTGTGCCTGGACTAAATCTCAAATTGGTCCTTATAGAAAAAGAAATACTCCACCTACCCTCCACACACACAAACACACACACACAATGACCTGGTTTGAGTAACAGCTAACAGTGGAAGACGATACGAACAGACAAATACAGGAGTAGATTTAGGATAATAAAGTTGCAAACATCACAGACGGGCAAATCATGTCAGCATGGACATCACGGGAAGACTCGCGCAAAGACAAACTGCCCATGCGGAAGCCAGTAACACTTTAGACATGCTCAAAGAATGTGTGTAGAGAGAGGAAAAAGTAAAAAAGCACAAATTACTCTAAAGTGTGCGTAAGTGATGAATGATTGACTGAACAAGCCTCGATGGAGGAGCGATACAGTGATGAGCAAACTCAGTTAGCCCGGCTGTGTGCGCCAGTGTGGGGCGAAGCCTCCGGCCTGTCGCTTACAGCGCAGAGAGACTCATAAATCCTGATTATTTTAGCTAATGAGAACTCGCTCCCATCTCAATAAATCACAAACAGGTAAAGTGCACACACAAGGAGCATAAAATACAAAGTGCATTTAAACTGTACAAAGACTACACACACTCCCCTCCCATGGACAAATACTTGGTTGCTGTGCTGTTTGCTTATCTAAAGGGCGTAACCCAGCCTCCCATCTGAGAAAACATGGTGGTGGCACAGTCTAGACACTGACAAACCACACAGACTGCAAATTAGCTAACTTTTACCCCAACACACACACTCTTTTCACCTTACCCCCCCTCCACGCGATAATACCTTTCATACTCTGCACAATGCTGTAATTTTCTTTGTGTGTATTTTATGAAGAATTTAAAAGGAATATAATTTCTCCTTGCCAGGAGATATAGCTCCCTAACAGTTATCTTAGATTAGCACAAAGACTGTAAATCCTGTGTGTTTACAGTGCAACTTTTGCTAGCTTAGTGGGTACGCATAGCGTCAATATAACTTAAAAGGGGGTGAGGGTTTCCAGAAGAAATCCTTAAATTCCAAGACCTAGTTTTTTTACAAGAAACGTTGCTGCTTGACTTCAAAACCCTTTTTTAAGAAAACCCTTTAATATTGTATTTTCTCAGTGGCTTTAACATGCTGTTAGTGTGGAGTTTGACTAGCTTGTACATTAGCATACTACACTACCTTATAAAACTACCACCTTATATAGCGTACCTCATAATAACCATTAAGAGATTATTTAGATGTTTGGGGAAATCTATTCACTTCCTTTAAAAGAGTTATATTGTTTTCAGACCAAATCATGCTAGAGTTTTTGGAACCTAACCCCCAAGGGAAAGTGGAGTATAACCTCAGCCTAAAGTAACAGCAACATGGTAAATGGACTAATTCTTATATAGCGCTTTCTTACTCTCCCAGAGTACTCCAAGCACTCTATACAACATGCCACGTTCACCCAATCACTGTGTTCTATGTTTCTTAGTGCTTCCTAACTACCACTCATACTCCAATGGACACATCGCAGAGCAATTTGGAGTTAGTATCTTGCCCAAGGATACTTGCAGACTGGAGGAGCCAGGGATCGAACCACTAACCTTCCATCAGTAGCTCACTGCTCTACCTCCTGAGCTACAGCCACGCCAACATGTTAGCACAACTTAGAAGGACATCCTACAGTTTCTTTTTTTCTCCAGCTGCCTATAGACAGAAAGCTAGCAGCCAGTTTCCCATTTTGTCTTATTTCCTGTCTTCCTTGATTCAGCCCCCAGCCAGTTGCAGCAGATGGCTGTCCATTCCTGAGCCTGGCTCTGCTGCAGGGTTTCTTCCTGTTAGAATGCAGTTTCTTCTTCCTACTGTCGCTAAGTGCTTGGTCACAGGGGGTCATTAGATTATTGGGATTTTTGCTATATATATAGTGCCTCGAGGTTGTTGTTGTTATCTTGTGCTATATAAATATAAGTGAACTGAACTGAGTTGAATTTCTGATTGTTGGCGTTTTTAGGAAAACCAACAGTTTATGAAAGAATCTCCCCAGTTAGACTTTGTAAGTAACCTTGCCACATAAAACTCTACTTTCTGGTTGTTCTGAACAAACTGTTAGAGTAAAAAGCTCAATACTGCTCTTAGTCATTTCTTTACAGAAGAAAAGCTACAACTAGGAGATAGCTAGCTTAGCATAGCACCGTGCTATGCAAACAGCAAGCTGCCTCTGTCCGTATATTATAAAGCATAGATGTAGCCAGCATGGTATCATCCACTAATAAGTGAAGTCCCGTTGTAAACCTTTGATATGAACATTTTTTCCATTGCTATATTCGTGTTTTGAAACCAGACGTTAACCTAAGGACGCTGCGCACTCATTTGTTTACCCAATTCCTTTCTGACTCTAATAAAGACCATCACTGAAAAAAGTTGTTTTTATCAGTATGGCACTATCCATAAACTCATCAGTTACATGTCCACCAACATCACAGAAAAACTTAAAAGTTGCCCCATTAAAAAGAATGCACATTGAGGGGGGTTTAAAGGAGCACTTTGTAAAATGTCAGAGCGCTCCTTTGAAAAGTCTTTATCTCAGCATCAGGAGAGTATAACATCACAGCTTCCCAAATCATGATCCCCCCCGATTTACAGTAAATTGTTAAACTGTCCACAGTGAGACATGTAAAGATAATATCCTTGAGAGCCTGGAATATTTATTTCTCTTATGTATTCTTATTGGCTCATTTCTTATGAGTTACAGTGAATGAAACCGTGGGAAGACAGAGGAAGTTGCTCCCTTCGGTCAGCACTAGGCCTCCTTCAGCCCTGAGCCTGGTAGCTGTTGTTCCCGCTCTGAAACCTCTTCACAACATGAAATCTAATATCTCTCTTTAATTCCTCCAACCTGTGGCTGGTAAACTGTGGTTTTGGGAGCGAGGAGAGTCCGGGGATGATTCCATGAGGTTAATATCTAACCATGACCGCAGCCTCTCCCTCTCTTCCATCTTCCCTTCTCCTTGGCGTTGACCACAATGCTCCTCTCCTACTGTCTGAGCTGTCAGTCAGCTGCTTTGCCCTCATCTATCCAAAACAACACACACACACACACACACCTACACACACACACACACACACACACACACCTACACACACACACATCCCAGTTTTCAGCAGCCTCTGTGTTACTGTTCTGGGTCTGTTTGGAAATCTATACAACAGCTTTTGTGTCAAGTGGACATTGTTGGTAGGTCAACACACACACACAAGGTTGGAACTGCGATACATTCACCGTGATCTGTCTTTACCCTCCTCTGCACACACACACACACAGAAGGGTGATAGACACCGGTGTATAACCCAAAGCCGGAGGCAGCGTAACAACATCAAAGATTGAGCAAGTTGTGGCGGGAGGAAATTGCTGCTCCACCTCGCTGTGGCAGGATGACATCAGTAGCGTGGGTGGCAGAGGGGTGTCAGGGCCTGGAGGGAAAGGCGTCGGTGAGAGAGGGCAGGACAAAAGGGGGAGGAATCAAGCCGGCCAGAGGAGGTTAGCTCCTATCATTAACAACCCTGACGTCATGGTATAACATGGGAAATGGCCTCAGAGGAGGCTTGGATGGAAGCGGGGGAAAAAGTTTGGGAATAAATTTGCATAGACTTTTGCAGTTTGCCTGAACTTTGGGATTGAGACACGAAGTGCCAGGATGCAACTCGAGTGATTTTTAATCCGGCGTTGCTGTTCAAATGCCAGAGTGACTCCTGTCTGACAATAAGATTCGGCGACTCAATGAAACTGTTCAATACGCTTTGAGAAACTCAGCACAAACTCGCACGGCTCCTGAAAACGACAGCAAGCCCTCCTCCCCTCAGACTGCAGCGTGGCTAAATAAAACACTCCTGCTAGAGCACATGACATTTGTAATCTGTCCTCAGCATCAATTGTGCACGCTTTTATTCACTACCAAATAGCCCTCTACCGCCAGGACAAATATCACATCCATATACTGCAAATGTAATTTACCGACTCATTCATGTTATTGCATTTTTCCAGTCAATACTCTCCTGATTCAGAGGATTCGGAAAAGACTAAAAAAAAAGGAAAAACACAGCGAACAAGCTGAGGCACTTTTGAAAATGAGCTGTACAATAGATACCTTGTCATCAATGTATTATGTTCCTAATGATGATGACACATGACTCGTCCGGTGGTGAGGAATAGGCACACATTTATATAAATGGATTGCCTCTGTGGCGTGGCCCTGCAGCTCTGCTGACAAAGTGGATAACTGATAGCAGCAGATGGGTCAGACTGCATAGGTATGCATGGTCTGTGGAGCTAATACGCCACCTAGTGGTGTAATTTTACTGTCTATGCAGTACAACCCGCTCTCATCACTTCAGTACTGAGCAAATTAGGCACAGAGTGAAGGAAATCACCTTCAGTTCAGTTATTTTTCCTAGATGTGACGGTAGTAGTTTCAACTTTATAAAGCAACAAGGTTACAGGCCAGATATTTCAGTCAAGACACACTTTTTACACGACTTTAGGTTCAAAACAATAATAATCAAGTTTTGTAGGTTAGGTGTGAATGATTGAAAGCTTCCTTATTTCTCTTTTGATATCCAAGAGGTCGTCACCCATCTAGGGATGGAACTGGGTTTTATTTTAGCTTCATGTTGTATAGGCACACCTTCACTCCATCCATCCATCTTCTTCCACTTATCCGAGGCCGGGTCGCAGGGACAGCAGCCTAAGCAGAGACGCCCAGACCTCCCTCTCCCCAGCCACCTCCTCCAGGGTGAACATCGAGGCGTTCCCAGAACAGCCGAGAAATAGAATTTCTCTTCACACTGTACATTTCAATATTCATACATTTATTTTACCTTTATTGTTTGTTTGTTTTGTTAAAAGCCTTTCCATGTGGGTGTTATAAATTGGAAACTCTGTAAGTGGTTGAAGATTAAGCCAAAATAAAACCCAATCCCAACCCTAGAGGGGTGACTTGTGACCTGGTGAATGTCAAATATAGCGACTGCTGTCTCTTCACTGTCAGTGTGGGGCATAATCATGCCAAGATCCAAAGCATTATCTAATGTTTGTAGATGTTCATGTCTGACAAGCAATTTTAGAAGATCTGATACAGACTGTCCATCCCAGAATCAAAGGGAAACTCCTGGAACTGTCTATATCTAAACGTGTAGAAAGAAAGAGGTTTGAGCTCTGTGAACGGTGTGCCATCCACACATTCATGCTCCATAAAGACTTTAAAGCAACAATTTGCCTTTTGGGAGGATCTACTCTCGCAGATGAAACAAAGAGCCGTTTGGCTTCATTAACACAGGACACATTTGGCAGCTGGAAGCATATGCTTGAAGATAATTCAAGTTATCAGTCAGGAAGTTGGACCTGAGGGAGCCATTTCAACAGAATAATGATCCTAAACAACAGAAAATCCACCAAGTAATGGGCCGAGAAGTGGAAATCCAGGGTGTTGAAATGGCTTAGTCAAAATCAGAGACAGTATTTAAAAAAAAAAAGAAAAAAAAAAAAGACTCAAATCCTGAGTTGAAATGAAAGATTGTGATGGAGAAGGATCATGAAGGATCAGCTAACACCTAAAGCAAGACATTTTTACAAGGCTGACAAAACAAGTGTCTGAAATGACATCTGCTGATATTCTTGCAGAAATGTTTTAACGACTTTTAATTATAACTGGGTACATTTTAGATACAATGATTTTAGATCATTACTTAAAAAAAAAAAAAAATCACCAGTAAAACAAAGTAAGATTAGAAACAGCTTTTATTTGTTTATTCAGTATTCAAAATCCAAACCAAATGGGTCAAAGCTGAAAAAAAAACAAAACACTAAGAGAACAGAGCATTAAAACATGACGGCATTTATTTTACTGCTTGTGTTTTACAGTAACGTACGTCTGTTCGGAAAAAACTTTTATTAGATTCAGTAGAAAGACCGAAAATGAGAAGAAGAGCATGATTACTAATAGCACCAAACTGTCACTATTAAAGTACCGCAAACAATTTGAATAAAGCAAAGAATAAAAAGACACATGGCAACGTGTCAGAATGCTACTGCTAAAAACAAAGCCTGCTGCAAAGATTAAATGTTAAAACACAACTTGGTCGTCTTGAGTTCTACAGCTCAAACTAGCCCAAAGTTTTCACTGAAATACATTATTATACACAAAATATTCCCATCATAGTATTTCCAGCTTCAATATTCCTCTTTCTTACAGGCATTTGGGAATAACGAAATGTTACAATTTCAAGTTGTCATGGAATGTTGGAATAAAGTGGCTGAGTGCTGTTCAACTTCCCTTGAATTGTTTGTGTTGTACAGATAGAGTCGAGAACAGATCCTTATAAAATGATCGTAAGCTTGTACAAAGGTTATAAAGTGAAGGTCATGTTGTGTGTGATTGTGTCTCACTTCATGCTCAGAAATGTAAAGGACCATGTTATAAAATGTGGTGATTGTAAGACACTACGAGCAGAGTAAGAGTACACCGTCTTCAAAACAGGTTCTCAATGAAAGTACAACCATCTGCCATCAAGCTTTACTCAGTCGCCTTCCTCTCCGTCTGTCAACCAGGGCGCCTGTAGCAGGCCTCCTTGTAGGAGGTGGCATTGACAACGCTGAACATGTCTCTCCTAACAAAAGACAGGAAATTTTTCAGAGGGCAGAGAGGCTGGCTGACGTGGCGGTCGTGTGAGCGACAGAAGGTGGTGTGAAATGTCACGTCCTCGCCGTTGTACAGCACCCGGATGAATGTTTCGCCGTATTTGGCCTTTGACTTCTCGCCTTTTCCACTTCTCTTTTTTACTTGGCCTTGTATCGCCGGGGGACTCTTCCACAGTTCAAAGACAATTCTTGCTGCAAACCTTGGGAACCGGGCTTCTTCCAGACCCAGGGCACTTAGCAATGGAGCCACTGTGACATCATGGGCTGAAGAGAGGGTGAAGACCTCCTCGCCTGCAGAACGAGGCTGACGACCAGCCTCGCTGCTCTTAGCGATCCGCTCCATCTTGGCGGCGGTTCGGTTGAGATAGGGGTACATCGCCAGGATAGCGTATTTGTGGTACAGCCCTGCTCTCCTCCGGTCCACCTCATCGTCCAGCTGCTGCCGTCGGATCACAGCAAACTGTTCCATAGTCAGGCATCCGCCGGCGCCACTATCCCCTATGGGAACACATGGGAACGAAAGGCCATGGCACAGGTGGCACAGCAGGGAGTCTACGGGGTTTGCAGCTCGGAGCTGCCGAGTGGGAATACCCAAAGTTCGTGCCATATCCATGTAAGTTCTCTCCAGTTCGGTATCGGCCGCTCTGAGCTGATACTGCCTCCTCTGCTCCTCCTCCAGGTACCTGTTCCTGGCAGGGCAGTCGCAGGCCGAGCCGCAGAACAGCGTGCTCCACTGGTGACGCACGGTCAGCTTCGTCCAATCAAAGTCCGGAAGGAAACCATAGAGGAAGGCCAGCCCGCTCTGAAGAGTGCGACTCTTCCCTGTGGTCTCCACCCAGATCTGACGGGGTGACCAATCAGAAGGGAAGAGACTGTGTTGTTTGTAGGCGTGGTGGAGGAGCTGCCCATTGCGAAGGTGCTGCACCACACCTAGACAACGATGGGAAAAATGGAATGTGGCATGAATGATGTAGAATAAATTACGTGAGCGTGACTCAACACGTAACAATGTCTGTAAGAGTTCGGTTCATCTGCTCTTGTCACCTGTCTGTGTGAGTTCTCCCATCTCACAGGCACTGTGGCTGGGCAGACGAGGAACCGAGCCCAGAGGTGACTCCCAGTGGCCGCGACCCCCCAGGCCCATGTGATGGATGAAGGAGTCCAGCAGGGGGTGGGAGGGTTTCCTGAGGGTTAGAAGAAAAGACAAGAGGGGTTAAAGATGTAATCCATGATCTCATGTTAATTTCACATAACACACAATTAAGCCTGCATTGGTGCTCAGGTGGATGTGGTTTCCCCACACAGCTGATATATGTGACAGTTTGAAAGCTGCTCTTTGTTTCTGAACGGAGAGCACGTTTTGATCTTAAAGACATCTTTAAATTGATCAGAAATGTCACAATAGACAAATGATGATAAATTAGTTTAAATCATTTCAGGACTTAAAATGTCCAATTACAATATTTAAAATTAATCATAATATTTTCAGTCATAAGTGACTTCAGTGTAACATCTAAAAAATAATCAAGCAGAGCTCCATTCTCAGCAACTCTACACATTATCCAAATCAAGTTCAGTAAAGGCTGACAAACAGTAGTAGAGTATTTGAATGTGATTGTTTCAAATAGTACTGTTTATAGATACTTTTGGCTGCTGCCACAAGGGGTCGCCACAGTGGGCAGTGCTGCATGTTTGGATGCCCTTCCTGACACAGCCCCACAGGGGATATGTGTCTCCAGCTGGAACTGAACCAACAACCTTCCACTTACCAAGCAAATTTGTACAGCACTATTTGTGAGAACAAATTAATTAAACTGTGCTCAGTCTTAAACATTTACTCAGTGTTTTCTTACTAAAGCTGCTTTTTTTTTTTTCCTTTTTTTTTTTTTTTTTTTTTTTTTTAAATTAGTCATCCAGTAGACCCACACATGGAATAACCTTTAGCTCATGTCATTAAACATATAACGCAGCATGCAAAGGCAAACGTTAACTCTCTAAACTGCTTCTAACCTTTCAACAGAACTTCCTGTTCATATTTCAGCTTTAACCATTGGCAGGCAGCTGTGTGACCCCTGAGTGTTCAACCTTTTTGCTAACATGATGTTTGCTCATTTTAATCCTGCTTATGTTTGTTGTCCACTCAAAAAGATTTTAAATGCATACAAACTAATACAAATACTCCCTTTTAAATCTAAATGGAAAATCTGACTTGCATAATGTATTGTTTATAAAATCCTCAAGGTTAATAAATTAGTAGGAATAATACAATAACTAAAGAAAGTTATTAATATAATAATGCTTTTGTCCCTCAAAACATGAAACACTCATAAAGCTGAAACATCCATCATTGTTCTCCTTATCAAATTCACAGTCACAGAGTCGTCCTCAGGTGTCGTGGGACAAAAAGTAAAGTACACTCTGGACAGGTTGCCAGTCTACCACAGGACCAACACACATCTACGGCTAATTTAGATTCACCAGTTAACCTAATGTGTCTTTGGACTGTGGGAGTCTCCCTGTGGACCGGAGAGAACCAAAGATGCCATAAGGAGAACATGCAGACTCCACACAGATGGTCCCAGAGGGCCAGTGAACTCAAACCAAAGACCTTCGTGGTGTGTAGTAAAGCTGAAACAGCAAGCCAATGCATCACTTAAGTCTATGTATTGAGGCTTTGCAGTAATTTTTATGAAGCCTGCTAGTATTATCCATCCTCTTACACTTATTCAAGTCAGATCCACACCATGGACAGATTGCCACACACGGCCAACACAGAGAGAGAGACAAGCATTCACACACACATTCACACCTAACCCAACTAACTGCATGTTAGGAACCTAGAGCGTGAGGAACCTAGAGTACCCGGAGAGAGCCCACGCAGAAACGGGGAACAAATGCAAACTCCACACAGAAAGGATGGTGGAGTCAAACCAGGCCCTTCTCACTGCCCTGCCAGTATTATGTTTGCATTATATTTAAAAAAAAAAAAAAAAAAAAAAGTACAGCGCGCTTCCAAAATGTGAGGATATTTTTGTATTATACAATTTACACAATTTTATAACATCACACTGGGGTATGAAAAAATTGTCATTTGCTATCTTAGAAATCTTAACAAAGCTGATAAGATAACCTGTAACGAAAATAATCATCAGTCGCAGCATGTGGTGCCACTCCCCACATTCACCACCAGGTGTCTCTCCAGCACAACACTGCTCTGCAGCAGCAGCACTGTTCAATATGTGTGGGAGGCAATACGGGAAATGGAGATATAAAAAGATGAAAGAATTTGTTGCCTTGGGAGAAATGCACACATGTACACACGCACAAACCCTAACACCCACTCGAGCACGCATACAAGCACGCACAAACACGTAGGGATGAGGGCAGCGAGAGGAGCAATCCAAGTTATAGTAGATTAGAGATGACTGAAGATTACAGTTTAATATAACAAATCTGAGCGAGCTGCAGTTCAGCTCACTCAGATTAAAACGGGTCATGCGCACATACACAGTTTCCATAGTGATTACATACTGGTTCGGGAATGAGCCGTTTTAGAAAAAAACAAAAAAAAACAAAACACGCAGACAGAGCAGTCATTACCCTTAAATCATGCCTGTGATTGTTGTGACGCAGCTCTACAGCCAGCAGCTACATTACAAAGGACAATCGCATGATGACAACGGGTAGTTTCTGCTTTTTATGCCAAAACAAAGGCTTCACAGCACTAAACTCTTTTTGCCTTTTCCTGTCATGCTGCATCAGCAGCTGTTGTCTCCATTTAACCATTAACCTTTTTCTGCATTATCACAAGTTAATACTCCCTTAAACAACACTGAATATGTGCTATTCAGTGCCCAGCAGTGCTCCAGTTCGGTGCCATCAACTGATGAGTTTGCTGTAGGGAGTTTGAGACAATTCATATTTTAATTGGCTACACTGGGAGGCTGGATGTCAGCGGATGGGGACACTAGTGCAGACAAAGAGCCAGCCAGGCTGTCTATTAGGCTGATTGTTGCTAACCAAAGATTACACAGCCCAATTACATTAAGCAGGGATTATTATCACTGAATGGGATGGGGGGAAAAGATTAGTGTGGTGGGAGGAAGGGATGGAGAGATGTGGAAAGAAGAGGTAGCATGAGTGGAGGGGGTGGGGGTAAATAAAAAAGAGAATGAGATGGTGTGGTCAAAACTGGGATGAAAGTCCAAAGCAGAGATTAAAGCAAATCGGATGACTGGTTCAGGGAGACAAAAACCTGGACAAAGACTGCAGTGGTAGAAGAAGGAAAAGCAGAAGAAGAAGAGAAGAGATGTTCCCTGCTGAAAGAGCTCAGTTAACCACAGACGGAGACAGTGGGTCGACAAGCTGGTGCCAGGGTACACACACAGACGTGCACACACACACACACACACACACAAGGACACACACTGCTGAGCTCTCTGTAAGGATCCTGCCCAGGGCATATGCTAGTTGAGATCCCTGTAATTACATGCTGGTCTAAATAAAAACAGAACTACCTATGTTATTACCAGAATAAACCAAGACACACAACAGACTCAACAAAGCAAGACAAATGCATTTCAGCTAGGTTATGAACCTTTCTGAGATCTACACCTGATTGGAATTTTGAAGCGGTGACCAACCAAGCAGCAATGTTTGAGACCGAAGCCAGCAAGGAAGTGTCCACCCCCCCTTGAAACAAAGCTGAAGTTGGAGTTTGTTTCACAAGTGGATTAATCCCCATGACCTCTTAGGTTAAAAATGCCAAAATTCAGCCATAAAAATGTCATGTTTACAACATGGTTTTAATTTAAACCATGTTGTAAACGTGAGAAAATGTTAGCGCGACTGTGAGTACAAATGGTTGTCTGTGTCTATGTGTTAGCCCTGCAACAGACTGGCGATCTGTACCCCGCCTCTGGCCCTAAGACAGCTGGGATAGGCTCCAGCACCCCGCGACCCTGAAAAGGATAAGCGGAAGCGAATGGATGGATGGAGTATTTATTCATAAATCTTTAACAGATGAGATATTTCAGTTGGGACTAAATAGACTGAGGACTGACACTGAAAACATGGCCATCAAAAATGAAACACTGTCATGATGGTCATTTAGTTACAGCCAAAAGTGAAAAGAGGTGAGGTGTTTACACAGAATATTAACGACCGAGATGCAAAATATGTAGCAATAGAAGAGCAAGTTGATGGTACAGTGGAACCCCGACTTACAACCCCGACGTAAGTCAAAATTTTTGTAAGTCGAAGCACCTTTTTCCATCGCCTTTTGAGTGAGGCGATGCTGGCTGAAGACGAAGTTCTTGGTGGAGGAGGAGGTGGCGGAGGCTTAAGAAAGCATACGTATGCATGCATACATATGTACGTGTACATGTACATGTACATGTACATAACATTCTAACCATTCTAAACATTAAAACTAAAACTTACAGTTACGTACGTACGTAATACGTACACTGTGCAATGATAATCGCGAAAAATGTCCTTGATATCGGCCGATGGTATGACGGCCTCCTCCTCCTCGCTGAATTGCTGCTGTACTAATGAGTGCTGCATCGCCTCCAACTCTTGCAGCTCTGCCGCTGACAATCAGAGCCAGCGGATTTTTCGTTACGCGGGCATTTTGCCGTACCACGGGCAGAAATATTGCCGTTAAGTGCCTTCGTAACTTGAATTTTTCGTTAAATGGGGTCTTCGTCAGCCAGGGTTCCACTGTACAGCTAAAAATATATAAGCATTAAAATGCCCCTTATAATGCTGAACTTTGCGAGGCACGATGTATTTCCCCACAAAGTAATCCTACATAAATAAAACTGAGGAAACTCATATTATTGTAGCATTTTAGTGTCTAGACCTTTTAAATAATGCCCACTCTCAATCAAAGGGTTGTTATCAGCAAACTCAGCATGGTTAGGAAACCTGTCCATTCTCAGCTTATCAGGTTACACATGCTGGACTTTATCATATTCTGTGGTGTTCCTGGGCAGCCTGAGCGGCACCGTGGAATTATGGACATAAGAGAGAAGCACTGCATCCATAAGAAGTTGTTCCCGGGCCTGTAAAGTGTTGTCACTGGCTGCTATATCACACTGGGCGAAGATAAGAACCAGGCAGTTTTGTGCAAGCTTCTCTGTACATAACTTTACATTTAAAGGTTCTATCTCAGTCTGCTGGTATGTATACATGTGTGCATGAAGCTTTTTCTGTTTTTTAGTTGCTCCTCTGTGAATATGTATTTGCAAAGTAGCTTTGATGATTCCGTAGCAAAGAACCAGTCGTCCTCCTGCTTAGAGTGGCCCTGCAGCTCACAGCAGATCACAAGATCAGAAAGACTAATCTGCGATCCAAGAGGGTGGAGGTGAAAATCAAGAGAGATCCACTCAGGGGGGTGTAACTGAATGATACTGAGGAACTCAAAACAGCAAAACGCACAGCACTCCAGCCGGCAGGGAGAATGTAACAGGATGTAATGAGACGGGAAGAGTCAGGATTACTCAGGACCAGTTGGTCAGCAGCAAAACAAGAAGAGTGGCAATGCTCTCAGACCGATAAACATGAAGATGGATACTCCGATAATGGGACACTTCCGTGTTGGTAGTAGTATTATAGTATAAGACTGAGTATTGTGACTTTTTGCACAATATGCAGCCTTTTGCACATTTCTAATTGCACTGTTCTGACTGCACTGTCTTGTGTCTGTATCGCTCTGTTCTGTCTGGTGTTGCACCATCTTTGTTTTTTTTTTTGTTGTTGTTTTTGCAATTTTTGCAATCTTTGAACATTAAACTTTATTTTTTGTGTTGAATGTCTGTTATATGTCATATGTAGCACCATGGTCTTGGAGGAACGTTTCACTGTGTACTGTACCACTGCACACAGTTGGAATGACAGTAAAGGGTAGTGGCGCAATTTGAGATATTTAGCAAGTTGAGTCTTGAATACAAATAACACTCATTTCTTCCACAGTGAAGGCAGTTCAACACCAAACAACAAGACAACGCATGAAATCCAAAATCTGCTGCTATATGCTAGCTTTGCTATGGGCATGGACATATTACTAAGATGATGTGACAGTGCTTTTTAAATATATTCTTACTTTTCTGTCACAACTAGTCATGGATTACTGTTTATGCTCTGCCCGACTCTGCTTAGATCAGCTGGTTGTTGATTTTGTAGAGTTGCCAACAGGGAAGTCCTGCCTCTGAAGGACAAACTCCAATAACCTGGTGGAACGGTGTTTCCTCCATCTCTTCTTTACTCATTTTAAATTTCACTGTAGACACCAATATATCATCAAAGAACTAATATTGGCTGATACATCTGGCTCTACATGTCTTTGTGAATGTGGTAAAAATACAGTCTAAGTAGAGAACTACTTTATTAAAGACAAAGCAACAAATTGCCACTCTGCCTGATGGGAAGGCTGCTATTCCTGCAGGTACTTGATCATAAACCACCTAAAACCAGAGCGACGTTTTATATTTAATAATCAAATGTTCATTGCATATCAGCTGCAACTAACTAATCTGAAATCCAACCATTTGTTTCAGCTTGAGAGATTGGCATGTGGCCTGCACTGTCCAGATGTGCAGAGCTGATGTTGCTGCTTTAAAGCTTGGTGCATAATTAAGTTAAGAAGTGACTGAATCTGAAGCCAGGTACACAGCCCAAACACAGGACCGGTCACAGAGAATTTATTGACCATATGGTCCAAAATCCCACAGAGTGAGTGCACAAAACCCATCTGACCGAATAACAAGAAAAAACTGTCATAGCAACGTGCATTTGCAATAACTGAAGTGAACACAACCACACAGAATCAGACCTCTTCTGAAGCTCAAGCACAGGAGCAAGCTGGCTTTTAATAACTTCCTATCAGGAAGTCTTGTCTAGCCCCTCTTGACTGAGCTGCAGAGTCGGGAAGAGCAGACGCACTGTAAAGTCTGGAGAATGGAGCGTAATGAATAAAGGAAGATAACAATATTAATTTCTGTGTGTGTGTGTGTGTGTGTGTGTGTGTGTGTGTGTGTGTGTGTGTGTGTGTGTGTGTGTGTGTGTGTGCTTCCACGCATTTCTATAGGGAGTTTCTGTCCTACTGCCTGCAATCGCCGCAAAACCAAGCGACTGTCTCGGGTATTCATATGTTTAATGCTTATGCAGGTCCTGATTTACCAAGTGTGATGCAAATTAATTGCTGTGAGGCTCTTGAACATCACACAAAAAGAATCTAAAGCTGCTTTCTCATTGAGCTCATTTTCTGACAGCTGTTATCTAGCCAGCAGTTTTTGTAGGAGGATATCAAAGGCTGGTTCAGTAATTGGTGTCTCACTCTCTCCCACTTCCCATCAGGTCTTCCTGCCAACCATTAGACAAAGGGGGCCGGAGTTCATAGCTGGGAGATAGTTACCGCTAAAGAAGCACTATTCTCTGATCTGGTTTAATTAAAACAGTGAGCACAAAGCCTTCATTTTCACACTGTAGAAACCAATGTAACACTTTAGTTATGCCACTCATGCTCTTGCCCTTCTCTTAAAAGAGTAAAACACCACACTAATAAGCTTCTGCTCCGCTTTTAGATCAGTCCAGAAAACATTTCTTGAGGTGTATTGTAGCATCATGTTACAACAAACATAGAATACTTGTCTGTTCACAAATGTTTGTAATGGAAGACTTCAAGGCTTGGTGCTTCATTTTATACATGTGTGGTCCAATACTTCTGTCTATAGAGTGTATGTGATTTATGAAAAATGCTCCATGTTGTATTTGTTCATCTTATGGGAAACGTGGGTGTACCTGCTAGTGGACAGGGTGCAGTCAATGGCGGGTCGCTTGGTCTTGGGAATGGAATAAAGCGGATAGCGATCACCGTGGCGAATCATCACATGGACAGACAGCAGCTTGTAGTCAGCAGGACTGTGACCTGTCAGAGGAGACCATCTTCAGCAATGTTCCAATGCATGCGGTGGAAAAAGGCACCACTTTATTATTCACCATTATTCTCCCTTTTGTTAGCAGATATCAGATTACTTATCCAAGCATCAAGACTGTGGTTAGATTAGGATGTAACAGGCATATGATGATAAGAAATTAGAGCAGGTATGTTCGTTTTTTTCTATCAACAATGATCACTTCACAAAGTGTGACTGTTAGCCACAAGTACATCGAATTATCCCCCATAGAGTTTCTGGCAATCTCCACAGAGCTGTTTCCCAAACTATCACTCAGTTGTTTTTTGTTATATAGTCCAAAAATGACTCATTCTGACACACAAGGGAGAAATATTTTCAGTTTTAAAGTTCTCATAAATTCACACTTTTAACCTAGTACCAAATGGAGGGTGGAGATAGTAAGGATATAGTGCACATTTGCAAATGTAAAAAACTATACAAAAAATATACAAGATTTGAGACAATTTGAAGCAAAAGTGCTCTGCTCGGGGCATCAACTAAGGCTGGAGTTGGCAGCAACATGAGACACATCAAAGAAATTGGAGCACTGTCTGTGAGTGCACGACTGTGAGTGTAAGTGAGTTATTTAAAAGTCAAATCAGAAGATAGGAGATGCAGGGAAATGAGTGTATGTCCTTGGGAACATTACACCACCTTAAAAAAAAACACCACTGCACGTGTCAATAACTTTGGATGCACAGTGCCTGTCAAATCTAGGTTTATGCCACAGATGCTCTAAATCGATGCTATATGTGTGGAAAAAAGAAAAATATAAAAAAAGAACATTAATTTTTGATTAAGATGCAAAATTACACTTATTTACTTGCATACTCAAACAGGAAAATCAGTATTTAGTGATTGTCCAGTGTCTGTTATGTACCTAATAAATAACAATGTATGTTTTTGTTTTAAACAAGTTTTTGGGAGATTTTTTAAAAATATGATTATTTATTATTTCTTGTTCTTATGACAGGTGGTCTAATAAATCTAAATGATGAATGTGATTCATTTTCCTCTGGTGAGAGAAACTAACACGCAGTGATAAACAGAGAAAAGTTGAATTAGCGGTTGCTTGTGTAACTCGTCTCAAGCAGTGCAGGATATTTGTATGGTTGCCTCAGGCTAGAAACAGAGCTGTGCTGTAGTGAGATGGAGCTGCAGCATTACAGATGATGCAGACCACTAGAAGTGACGTCTCCAAAATTAACACATCCCTCGTGCCCTGACACACTAAAGCTGACATTATTACTAAATTAAGCATTTTTTTGTGCTGTCCATCACATCTGCTTCTGACTCATGCAAAGAGACAGCCGGCCTCCAGAATATGTCTCTCACATAACCAAACTCACAATCACACACAGCATTAAGGTTTTTTTCAGTGTTTGCTTAAATCAGATTTTGTGTCACTGTGCAGTTCTCACCCTCCCAGGCCTGTTCAGTGCGGTTGGGAATGTTGCAGTACCCATAAGCCTCAAATATGGGGTTGGGCTCCTGGGTGTGAGGCTGTGGGAACACTCGCTTTCTGCTCTTCCCCACAGCCACCCCGATACCTCCATCCGCAGCATGGAAAGGGCGCTCCTCCACTATGGGTGTGGTGGGGATCAGGTTCACTGTGGAGAAACACAGTGGCATGAGAAGAGCTAGAAATACAGTGTGTGTGTGTGTGTATATATATATATATATATATATATATATAAAATTTTAAGTTAAAAGTAAAGGTAGAAAGAGAAATGAAAGAATTAGGAAAACTAAAAAACACCACTCTAAAGCATCATAGTGAGCAGCTTCACCAGCTTAGAACTCTAAATAGTACCGTTTTGTCTTTTGCCCAAGGATCAAGATGGGACTTCACTATTTCATTAATGTGTGTACAACATTTCAAGTGTTTTCCATAAAACTGGATTCTATTTTTGGCAGCAGCTGGGGTGGACATGCTTACGTGGGTCCCTGCAGGATGTGGGTATTTCTTGTAAAGCCAACTTTATGATATCAATTATGCTCACAACAGTAACCTGGTCCTGCCAGCTGACAGGGAAATATATAGTGCTGAACATGGTGCCATCATGGTACCTTCTTATAATAGTAATAATAATAAGATGGAGTCTAAAACCTGGCAGCACATGTTTCAAAAGGTTTTCATCTAATGGTAAATAGAGGAGAAAAGTAAAACCACAAAATAATGGAGTAGCAAGACACAGACATCTGAGAAAATCATTTCCAACTCAGTTCATCTCCATGTCAACAGCTCTGTATCCTAAAACCCCCTCATTGCCACCAAAGTGTTGCCTAGGCACTGGCTGACCCGTGAACCTGAGGAGAAATGGTCCAAAGAGAGCGGAGCAGCAGTGGGAACTGGAAGGATCATTTAAACGGATCCAATCCTGAAGAAAAAGAGGCTGAACACCCCCCCCCCACACACAATCCAGGCTGGCAAGTCAACTGTGTAAACATTACATCCTGCTGCAGGGAAGAAAAAGAGAGGCCCACTCTCTGCCTCATCATAAAAGACCTAATGAGTTTTCATTTCTCAGAGTGAAATGACTGAAAACAACAACAGAGTGTAAACAATGTCCCCAGCGGGGCTCATGAAGACCGTACAGTTTGCTCAAATATTTACTTCTGTTTGTACTTCACACTAGTATTTACACCTTTTTTTATACAGTAACTTCAGATTGCCTTATGCCTGCTCTATATCTCACCATAATACCTTAAACCCTGAGAAAGCCCTCTGAATTTCCACTTTATTGAAATGTACTACACAAATGAACTGCCTTGCAGTTTTGCTCCAAGGATCATGTTTTCCATTTGTTTAACTGCCATTGTGAGCTGTCTGTGAAAGACTCCATACTTTATAATGTCCCGCTCTGAAAGGACATTAAATATCCTCATGGCCCATCAATGTAACCATTGTGCATATGTGCAAAATTAAATCTTGCCTATTACCTTAACCCGATTTAAATAATCCTTTAAAGGCATTTATCAATTGGAAAGACCCAGACTGTCACTGCTTCCAGCTATTCAAATGTGAGCTTTGGCTGCTGTTTTTAAAGCGCCTGAGCTTTTGCTTTTAGGATCCTTGGTTTTAGAACAAACTCTGACTCGCAACATCAGTATCTTTTAAATCCCTTTTTTTATATTTTACTTTTGTGCGTGTGCATTATGAGTTTTCCACTCAGGTTTAGAAGTAAATATTAACAAAAGGGAAAACACAATAGTTCACTCAATAAATATTTAAAAAGTGAGACAAACGGCTCTGCTTTTAGTAAAAGTAGCTGAATGGAGCCTTATCTCACATCTCCCTCAGCAGCACAACAATATTATCACACACAATCTGTGCAGCTGATGTACGTGAAGCACAACCTGTCACAGGTGTTTGGTAATGCTTCTTAACAGGTTTGTTATGATAATCGTCGTCTAAGAGTTGTAGTACACAAATACTAGAAAAGCTGGTAGACTTTTAGAACATAGAACAAGCAAGAACATCTAAGAACAGTTATTTACCAAGACAAAGCCAGATGTCTTTGTCTTGGTAAATAAAAAATGAAAGTCTTCATGAAAAGTTTTGAATTTGGACAAAAACTCACCACAAATGAGAAAAACGACAAGCTGAGCGACACGAGTGGAGAGCATTTTGACGACCGTTCAGTAGCTCGATGTCTGACTGCACACACTGGACCTCATTCATTACCATAACTTGTCCTCCTCCACTCACTGTGCCCCATACACTGCTATCCCCCCCACCACCTCCCAGCAACACACACACACACACACACGTCTGCCTGGACAAACCAAACGTTTGGAGGCCAGTTCAGTCACAGTTGCCTCCACAATGGGGCTTTTGTTACTCCCTGCCCAACACGGTCACGTGCATACATAGAAACGGCAAACAGAGCATTACGCACACGGGACACAACAAATTCATGCAGACATGCTAAATGTGGCTCAATTAACATGCCTTCCAAGTATCCTTCCACCTCCGTCAGACCTGAGAAGAGGGCTACCTGAGTGTTTTCAGCAAAGGTGACAGCATGCAAACATACACGCATCCTGACTCAGATACTCAGAGCTAAACAGTCTGCCCTGTTAATTCTCGCACCTCTGAGTATGTGTGAGGCCATCATTATAAACACATGCAGCCTCAAGGCAAACAAGCGGCTCTGCCTCAAAAAACGCACACAAACACGTCTGTGTTAAGTAGAGCACCGCTGTGATTATGGAAGTATAAAGATACTCAGAGAATGTGGCTTGGCCTCAAATTAAGAAGGTGGGTGCCCACTTATAGTACCCAACTTGAGAGCACACTGTACTGTCAGCACTGCTGTAACCAAAGCCCAGTGGAAAAGATGGAGCAAATATTGACTCATAGTACAGACATAATGAGCAGCTGCAGGCAGCCAGGACTTGTTGCATCCTCACCTTATGTCTAGTGAACGCGAATGGAGCAACACTCGTAACAGAAAATTCCATCAAGAATGAAATTATTCACAGCTGGAGGAGGCAGCGCTATGTGGCTTTACAAACAATCCACAGGGACGAAACAGATTAACATCCTCGTGGCTCGCATTTCATTAATCACTAATGGTCAGTGTTACAGCAAAAGCACCGATAAGCTCCTGATTGCCCCCGATATAGATCTGAGTCTTTTAATACCCAGTATCTGGTCGGATTTATTTTGTCATTAGGGTAGCACAGCAGCTCTTTGGTTAGCATTGTTATATAAATGTTAGTGGAAACTGAAACATCTGGAGAAACCAAATAGAAAACATGGAAATGCTAAATCATTGGTAAATGCAAATATGTGTGTTAGGTTTCTACTCCACCTATGGTCTGGTTTAGCTGGCCTTAGGGATGCAAGACCCCAAGGCCATTAAGATGCAACAGGCAAGAAACTAGACTAAAGCTTAAAGATAACAATCATCAAAATCATCAGGATACCTCATTTGTGAAACACACATGTACTGTAAAGCGTGGTAGTCTGTCAGGGTGTTACGCCTATGACAGACTGGCACTGTTCCAGAAGCCTGCATTTTGCCAAATGCATGCTGGGATGCATTTCAGCTCATACAATCTGGCATAAAATAAGCACTAGAGAATGCTGATGGATAGAGTGAGGGAATATTCTCATTCCATCTTCCAGCTAATATGTCTGAACAGTGCAGACAGTTAGTCTACAACAGGCCACTTTAATAATTAGTGAAGTCATTTAATTTAGTATGCTTGACAGTTGAATAGCTTTGCATTAAAAATGTAGGCTGCACCACAATTTGTCTTTAATGCATATCTATACTACACTAGATCTATTCGTATTGTGCTCTGCAGTATTTTGAGCTGTTTTGTTGAGGAGGAGTAATAGCGTCTGAATGTTGGCAGGAAAGGCTGAACATCTTCTCTAAAGTCATATTTTCAATGCATGTCTAAATGTTGTTTGTCATGCATTTGCAGCAAGCTGACTCTTACTCTGAAATCCAATCTCATCAAAATACATCAGCCTGTTTTACTTCAAGCGACTAAACAGCCCCACAGCAAACACTCACAAACACCACATCCGTATGTGGAGAAGATTGGATTTTCTATCCACCCAATGTAATGAATGTTTTTTAAGGGCAACACCTGTATTTGATGGGCTTTTACTATCGGGAAAGGCTAGCCTCAGTTAAGCCTATAGAAGAGGGGAGTCAAACGTAAGGCCTGGGGGCCAGAATTGGCCTGACAAAGACTGGACTGCTTTGAAAAATGTGAAGGAGGGCAAACATTTGACACTTTTTACTGTATTTTCACAAGTGTTACAGCTTCTCCTACTTATAAAAACTGCTCAGATGACCATACTACACCAAAGTAATTAAGAAACAATTAAATGACATAAAAGTTCCTGTTTTTCAGTCTATATTCTAGAAGCATGTATATACACTACTATCTTATATTAACACATCACTAGGATTAAATTGCAGAGAAACCTCTGTAGAATGACAGAAAGGGGAGTTTCACTGGGCTGACCCACTTAAGATTAAAGTGGGTAATGTAAAAGGAGTTTGACATTCCTGCTACAGAGGAATGATGCCTACTCTGTCCACGGTCTACAAATGCTGGGTGTTTTGGACACTAGGACAGGACACACTCTAGGATAGAGTGACTTTTGCTGTAACAATTTTTGCACTTTGGCATAAAAAGTCAGTCTATATGCCCAAAAAAAGTCACAGACGTCTATATATATGTTCAGTTACGTACCTTGTGGTCATGTCCGATGACTTCTTTACAAAATATGTTGAAAGCCTATAACCAATTAACAATAATGAACATAAAGGGCAGGTGAACAAGCTGTTATAATGGGGAAAACTATTCGAAGAGGCCAAAATGTTTTGCTTTTATTTTTTCTTCTGCGTTAGCTTCATTTTTCGGCTCTGGAGGGCGTCACTTGTTATAAACCAATAACAGAGCCTCTGAAAACCAACTCTGTCTAGAATAAGTAGAACAAAAAAAGTGTGGAATGTGTGTATCCAGAGATGCCCGTACTGTAAGATATCATCATGTGGATGCAAATGATATGGTCCGAGACTTAAGCTGCATTGTGTTCAGTCATAGTGTAACGTGAATGTGATATCACAGAGATGGTATCGCTTCATACAGGCTTCATTCATAAAATGTGTGCAAAAATAGCAGGTGAAGAGATAAACTGTCTATGGGCAGCTTCTTTACATGATGATAAAAATGTTGCTAACAGCTGTCTTTGGTGTCTACTGTAATAAAAGTGCCAAATGCTGCTGTTAGTAATGTATAATTACTGACTCCATGACTGATTCTGCCTTTTATGTAAGAGGACATGTTTGTTTTGGGGGGTTTTTTGCATTTCAATTATGATTTCCAGCAGAAGAAAGACTTTTACTTGTTTGCACAGCTTTTCTTACACCACAAAGGTAATGCAACTGTATTCATACAGCCATGACTTCCACTCTATTCGTTCCGTTTTCCTTCTCAGGGAATGATGATCAGCAGGTTACCATAGCCAAAGGGCAACGCTTTTATATAGTGCAAGAAAAACAGAAGACCACGAACAGAGCCTTGAGCTACACCATATTTAACCTTAAAAAATTAAGATGTAGGCTAGCAGTTCTAACAGTTCTAAACGAGAGCCAGACCACATATTTTCCAGCTGATTTCCAGCTAAGAAGATACCGAGATTGATGGTGTTGAAAACCACACTAAGACTCATGAATTGAAGTTCAACGATGGAGTCATAGTTCACCGTTTCCTGCTTTGGTGAGCTCTGCTCCAGCAACTCTGGAAATGGACTGAAATGACAGGATTCCTGTTGCACATGTGGGCTGATAATGACTGGAAAATAATTATTTGGAGAATATATATAAAAAGAACAAAAAGATAGACAATGCTTTAATTATAGACGCTGGATGAAGGTGTGGTTTCTTAAGTGGAACTTTAATGACCACAGAAATTATAGAGCAGAATCAGCTGTTCAGAAATGTTCAGAAAGCCAAGTGGGCTGTTGAGTACAATCCCTTCCACAAGATTTTTTTCCATAGCATTTTCACTGCATGTACTGGTAGCTCAAAGGCATATCCAGATTTTGCTCAGACACCATCGCTGTCGCTGGTAGTGACTGCAGGGGAAGCAATGTGAGAAATGTGGAGAGAGAAATTTGACAAGTGCTTGGAGGTATGCCTTAAGGACACTCATTGGTAGATGATCATTTCCAAAGTAAAAAAAAAAAAAGTTAAGTGATTCCCGTGCCTGTTAAAACACTGAAAAGAAGCTTTTAGTCTTTTTTGATCCGTCCAAACAGCACTTTGTTTGAAGGGTATACTTATGGGACTTTCTTTTATCGTTGTGTAAACCTCACAGACAACCTGCCTTTCTTCTTCTTTTATATCCTCCCATGGCAGTCCTCTCTCACAAAATCTGACACCCTAGAAGTGCTTGACTCTCACAAAGTTCTGCATCACCTTTCCTTTCACTACTGCTGCTTACATCTCAAAATAGATTACTCTCAGTTCTCTGGCGTGCCCCTGAACACTGTCATCACCGTCCTCTGGGAGTTCCCTGTCAGTCCCTTCCCCTACCTTTGCCTGCCGTGCTCTAAAGCATGTATTGGTTTTAATTTGAGGTAGCCTGGAGCCAGACAGGCTCATTTACTCCGCCATCAATAATCCTCAGTCACTCTGTCTCTCACCGTAATGGTCAACAAACAACAATAAACATAAGGATGGGCTTTTTCTTAAAAGCAGGCTGGGGGTAAGACGGAAGAGCTGCACTGGAACAGATGAACAGGCTACCGAGCAATAGCAGAAAAGTGGAACAAAAACAGAAGCTGACCATCTATTAAACATGAGGAGAAAATCCCTCATGCTTTCCTACCATGCTTTTTCTGGATAATGGCTCAATTCTTTTTCTATTTGTGATGAATAAATGATGACGGCAGCTTTTCTTCAGCAGTATTACTGATCAAAAAAAGGTTTGTGAGGGCAGTTTTAAACATAAACAGTGCTCTTGGGAGGATTGCTGCTTGTGAGCTTAACTACAGGTCTTTTTTTTCCCCTGGGTTTTGCTGCACTCCTCCCAACTATAACACTGCTGTAATTTGTGCTTTGTCTATCTTTGTCTCGGTGGTTGTCTTTCCTCTGGTCTCCATGGCATGCTTTGTTCTTTCCCAGTAATCTGGCACATCTGCACAAGTATAGTTTATAGTTTGTATAATTTACAAATTCAACCATTCATTTGACTGCTATAAGACTAAGCCATGGATATGCTGGTAAGCCAGTTAGCCTGACATACTGGTTGATCTTAATAGTTCTAGTTAGCTATCTGAGGAGCTTGTGGATTTAAGTTGCTGACTTGACCTTCAGTGAGACTCCTCCAGTGAGTCCATGTTTGTATTCCTTCATGTTCAGATCTTTGAAGCTAGCAAGAATGTATCAAAAAGCAGAGAGCTGATACTCATGTGTGCAAAGTGTTGTCCAAGACGAATGTCGATTTACCTCTGCACTGCTTCTGGCCAGCTGTTCTGCACCAGTATAAACGTTGGGCTGAACATTATTAGATCGATGTAGCTGGGTGTAGGAATTGCCTGAATTATGGGTCACATCTGCAATCCCACACTGAAATTCAAGTCCTGATAAGCCACAAGAACTGTCTCTTAGCTAAGAAACCAGTAAATTTAATACCGTCAATAAAAAGGGCAATATCAAGTAATGAGGATGTCATGAAAGTGAAATTCTGGGCTGATCCCAATATTAAATGTACACTGTGTAAAATCTTAGTCACACTTGGTGCATCAAGTATCATACGATGTGAGAATGTAGGCAAACTGTTTATCAGAAGATATGTGTGATTTCAGGACACTCAAGCCTAATATTAGCTGGCGTCATGTTAGCCTATAACCAGCTGTTATTGCTGTTTAGCTGGCTTGTTGTCAGGCGTCCAGAGGCAGGAGGGCCACATGTCCAATCTGCTGACCGTATGTAATTATGACAAAATAAGCAAGCATGTTGATGCACGTTTTCATGTGTTAGAGTTCTGACTTCAGTTCAGGAGATGAGGCTTGAGGTGGACATGAGGAAGGAGAGACAGCAGTGAAGGAGGCAGATGACGAGGACAAGGAGAAAGACATAATGAGAAAATTATACATGTACAAATATTAAACCTTTGAATTAATTAAAAGGCATATTATGCATGTGCCCGTGTCTAACCACATAAATAAAACCAGATTAGGGGGAACTTTGATATCCAACTCAGTCAGTGTATTCCAGATGGTCGAGCAACATGGTGGTTTCCACAAACTGGTGACCGCTCCTATATATTTTCAATAGAATAATTCTAAGTTAATATGAATGCATCAGTTTGTTGGAAGACACATTAATCAATGTATATTTATGCTTACAACATTCTTTTTGTCTATCAAAGAACCTCAACAAATTACTCACTGTACCTTTAAAATGAAAAAATGTCTTTTTACTTGTTTAGTTTTGTTTTCTACTGTTTTTTTGTGGGAAAACAAAATGAAATGACCATTATAAAAATATTCAACTAAATACTAAATGTCATATCATTTGCTAACACACAGTCAACAAAGCTGATATTAACTGATATATTAGTGCATCTCCACTTTATAACATTTTTAAATACACTTTGAGTTATAGAGGGGTGTCTGGGACTTTTAAAAACAAGAAAATTACAGTCTAGGAGACAAGCGTGAGACTGATAGCATGGCATTAATATTAACTTATACAGCAGCTTCCTCCAACATGCTCAACCACTTATTATTATGTGGGAGAAGGGGAGGGAGGCACAGAAAAACAGTCTGGATTTAAGGTCCCAAAGTGCAATCACTAGATGAGCAAGAGTCAGAGCCAGCTTGCTCTTGCATTATTTCCCCAAAGATTAAACTCCAAATTTGTGTCATTCAAGGCAACATATGAGGAAAGATAAAGGAGCAGTAAATTCAGTCATTTCAGCACCCCATCTTACATTTGACTTTCTTTTTTTTTTTATACGAGGACAAAATGTTAAAACAGCTGATGAAGGACAGCTCAGGAGATTTTAAAGTCCAAACTACCAGCATAATCCTGTGAGTGTGATTTATGGCAGTCTAATCCTATACGCTCGTCCAGACACAAGCTTGCAGTCACTATTAACACTTGTGCTGCTTTGGGGGTTTTCATGAAGCCAGCGCAAAACAGCTTTACAATTTGTTCACCACACCCCATCTGCTTCATCAAGCAGCAATATTCCCTTTCTCACCAGCACGACTTGCAAATCACATCCAGAGCGGGGCAAGCTTGTCTCCTTTTACAGAGCGGTGGTTTCCTTGCATTCACTGCGGCCGGCCGGGATATGCTATCTAGACAATACCTGAAGGGGATGCTGAACAATGACTTGATTGAGAAAAGACACAATTGAGTTCACCTAGACATTCCACAGCAGATGTGGGCGACAGAGCATCGACAGAGGGCCACTGGTGCTGCTGGTTATTAATAGAGAGTCAATGGGGGATTCTGCTTTGTTTAGATACAAATAGGGTCTCCTGAATGGGACAGCAATGACAGGATATATATGTACAAAGACACAGGCAGAAGAAAAAAATAACAAAAGGAACTTAAGAGGAAATAGCAGAAAAAACACACTAGTTTATACCTCAGTGTTTCTTTAGAAGGGATTAATAGCAACAAAAATTCAAAATGCAAAATGGTCCATGATCCCGACCCCTCCAAAAAAAACTAATCACTCACTTCACTCATTACATGAATAACCTTTAAACATCAGACATCACACTTCAAACACACTGTACTTACAGAACTGGAGGCTCAGGCTGAGGATGGCCAGCGCTGCTCCACCTACCACCACCAGGAGGAGGAAGCGGTTACGAGCCAGCATCTTGTCATGTGATCATGTGATTGGTCTGCTGCGCCCCTGTCCGTCAGCCATCCAGACCAAGTCCAGTCCCCTGCAGTCTGGACACAGAGCCAGGGAATTCATGTCAAACACTATCTTTACCTTTGCCTGACATCACTGAGAGTTTCATGCAATAAACTTGTTTCTCCTTGTGCTTCACAACATTTCAAATATTTCAAACATATCAGCAGATAAAGGTTTTCCACCCTTTATGTCATGAAGTTCACAGATAAAATACATTTGCTCATATGAAACAAACGCTGATGAATGAAGCACACCTCACGAAAGCACAGCTGAGCCATTGTGACACAAGCTCCAGACTGTTTCAGGAGAATCAATTTGAGCGCGCATCAGATGTGTTGTCTCTGCTGGAAATACTCCAAACGGTTCAGGCTAACTGGACAGAGTGTGCGGGAGCTGAACACACCATGTCCACTCGCTTGATGTGAATTTACACCAGACAACCACATTTGTCTGTCACATAGATGTAGTACTAAGACACTGCACGGTAAAAAAAATAAAATAAAAATTAACTGAGTCACAATTCCAACAAGTGCAGCTTTATTTGGTTATGTGGAGAAATGTTTAGGGCTGTAGTATTAGTGTGAAAAGAGCTTTACTTTTTAAAACTGTCCTTTGAAAAACCATACAGCAAGCGCTAAGTTGTTCTAGGGGAAAAAGAGACAAACAATATAATATATTAAATACAAGTGCTACCTTAAGCACTCCATGAGGTTGTATTCATACTTCACAGAAGGAAGATGTGGAAGTGAGGCAAGACTAAATAATAATATCTTTGCCTAAACCTGTAACTGATATTGTAAAGCACTCACTCTGGCATAGCCACTTCCATTTTCAATTCCCGGCTATATATGGAAAAGACTTCTATAAGGAGAAAGGAACAGAAAGTACAATGAAGGTCTGGCCTTTGACCTGGGGTGAAGCAATCCTTTCAGCACAGGCAAGTTTAGACCCTTCCCTTGTGGTGCTCAAACACCCCCAATTTTTCTGACATCGTCATCTAATGTGATCATTTTTCAACTCATCTACTGGAGATGGGACAGAATGAAAACACATTTAACTGTCCAGTGTTCTTGATGTCATGATGCATCTACTGCTGGTTTGTCATTAATAAATCAGACTTTGGTTGCTGCAGCAGAAAAAAGACAAAGACAAAATTTCATCACACAAATCCGTGGTGCAGATTTACACTTTACCTGAAACAGAGCAAAAGTGTGAACTGGTTTGCAAATGCGGGGCATCACTGTCACTTAGAAAGTGTATGCTTATGCATATTTGCTCTCTAAATAGCTTAATGAATATTAAGCTATTGATGAGCTATATTAATGAGCCTCCCGAGCCATCAGTCCTCTGGCTTATTGCTAGTTACCAGCCAGCGAGCTTTTGTACTTTATTATTTCAGCATATTGAAGATTGCTGTTGTTATTCTGGTCACACTTGGCTTCATTATTTGTTTACAGCACAGCTACAGTTCCAGGTGACTTCAAGTCAAAAGGATGTTACATGTCACTGGCCAGCAGCAGCCTTTATCCAGCTTGAATTTTGCTGTAAATGAATATGGATCAGTCTGTATGGAGTAATGCTGCTTTAAATTCTTAATGATTTGGTGGACTACCTCTACTGCATGTGGTTAGGAGACTGAAACAGTGTCTGGTGAACATAGCTGATCCTTTGCCCCGGGTTCAATAACTAAAGAGTCCACCATAAAACCGATGTATTATACTGAAATCTGTGATTATTCATTCTGAATTATACTTAAAAACTGCAATAGGTCATTAAACTAATGAGACTGTTTTAAGGTAAGACTAATGTGCAACCACCTAAATTACTGTTTGCAAATGTAAAAATGGTCGACTACCTTTGCAAACAGGATATTCAATTAATATTACTGCAAGGCACTTTTACGCATTGGCATTATGATCAGATGCTGAGCCCACCTAAAGGTTTCCTGGAATCGCCCCTTTTTTAGGTGGTCTTAAAAACAGAAGTATGACATAATTCAGTATGACTGAATTTTAGGGTTTGGGGGGGTCTACTGGTTGTTTCGGCATACATGTTTTTTTAAATGAACAAGGGAGGTCTATTTTAAGTTAACAGGGTGCTACCTTGCACATTGCTTTCATGTGGAACTCAAAGAATGCAAAATAAAGGAGTCAAATAACATTCGAGTTATCTGGAGTCACGCTTTAACTAACAGAAAAAAAACGAAAGTACTTGAGACATGCGGGACAGAAGGGTCTGTTAGCGTTAGTTAACTAGTTAGCTAACATTTAGCTAGCTGGCGTTCATCAATCTTTCATGTTCCTTCAGCAGTCCCGCTGACTGACAGCTTTATGGACAATACAGTACTATTGCCAGTGTCATCAGGGTTACTGTGACTCGACTTCCTTTCACTTTATTCGTCTATACCTGTTGCTTCAAAGCGCTGGAAAAAGGGCAAGTTATCATGTTAAAGCGTAGCTTTGTGTTACCAAGCATGAATACATTAAGTTGCCACATCAACAATCCGACTCGCTGAAAAAAGACGAACAAGAAAACACTAGTTGCACACTTTCGAACAGCTACAATCATCAACAAATGAATATTTTGGTTTTTTGTTTTCCTTACCTGGAAGAACTGACGCTGTCAGGGCCACGGACAACAGGGTCAAGCACTTGAATCCAGCGCTTCTGTATCTGCGATACGACTGACTGTGGACAGTGTGAAGAGACCGGCGTCGAGTCAGAGACGATGTACAGCACGACTTCCTGTCGGAATTTTCAAAATACAAACAGCCATGGCAAATATCCTGCCACATTTCGCACATGACTGAGGGGATCAATTGTGTGCTTTATTTTTAGATATGCCGATTTTTTCTAATTCATGAATTTTAGCAGGATAATAACTACCGTGAATATAAATCGTGAATGATTAAAAGGTACGTCAGAACAAAAATGGTTCTCCTTTTTTTCGGTACAAAGAATCGATGGGTTTCCGGCTTTAAGTTAGCATTCTTTCTCTAACTTAACAAATGTGTAAAGCCAGTCAAAAGCGTAGCCCGACTGCCCCATCTACTGGACCAGCAACAGCAATGCATGTTGCCTCCTATGAGATGTGTAGTTAAATACCTTTGATTGTAAATTAGAGTCATTTATTTAATCGTATGTAATTCATGTAATATTCAACAGTAGGCTACAAAGCACTCATGTAAGCTACTTTCAGCTGCTCCCTTTCCATAAGGGACCCTCACAGCTGGTAGCTCCGCGTGTTTGATGCTCTCCCTGACACAACACCAAAGAGGATAGTGTCTTGAATGTGATTTTATTCAAGACACTATCTGTCTCTGCATCTCACTTATGCACAGAGCTGTATTTGGGGCATTTATAAAGATTTTTAAGTTTATAAAGAATAGCAGCTCAGCATAGAGCAGGAAAACTGCAACACAAAAGGGAATGAGTGATTTTTTTTTTAATCAGAGAGGTTTTTTATCTTTAAAAGTTATTGATTGGATCATGCAGTGATGCCAGCATCCACACACATCTGTGGGTATTTATTGAATGAGTGTGTGCTTCTATAGGTGGCAATGCTGACACTGCAGATTAGTTAAAGCACTCCTCTACTGGAATTTTTTGGAATGTTAAGTCACTGTTAGTTTGAAGCATAGTGTTGCAGACAATTAAGCATTCCTATCTCGCAGGAGTGTTTTCTTTCACCATCAGTCTTCACTTTGGTGACGGGTGTTTGGATGTGATATCAAAGTCCCCACAAGCAAACATTCCCTGAACTTGCTGGAGGCCCATGCACTGCTCTTTATGTCATAGACATAATATTGTCTAGCTAGTTAGCTACATTCCAGCTACTTAAGCATTTCGATTAGTTGTGCTCTTGCCTATAAGAAATGAATTTAACATCAACTTGGTATTTACATTGGCCTAAGGTCCCATAAATACCCTAAAACAGGTGTGCCAAACGTAAGGCCTGGGGGCCACAATCGGCCTAGCAGGCACCCTAAACCGGCCCACTTGACAGGTTTGAAAAACCAGGAAGCTGTCAATTTTGAACATTTAACTGTATTTCAATAGGTTTTACAGGTTTCCCTACAGATAAAGACCTCTATCGTGAATATACTTCACCAAAGTAATTAAGTAGTAGATAAATCACAATAATGTTGAAGTTATTTAAAATTACAGAAAGATTTTATAAAATATAAAATATAAAATCTTTCTGTAATTTTACAGCAGATTTTATAGAAATGTTTTTTCACAGAGAGAAAAATTTTGTTTTACAATTTAAGGCCAAAAAATCATGCTTAGAGCACTATTTCTTTATCACATGGAAATCCAGACATGCTGTTGAAATTGTTCTTTCCTTTCTAATATAAACATATCTCTGGCATTAAATGCATAGTTCATCTTCTTTACAATGACAGAAGGAAGCGCTTCACTGGTCCTTTAAGATCAGAGTGGGATGTATGTCATCCAGTATGTAAAATGAGTTTGACAACCCTGCCCTAGAATATCAGTAAGTATATAGTGTATAGCAAAACAATAAGGCGAGTTTGCATGTTCCCACTGTGTCTGCGTGGGTTCTTTCCGTTTACTCTAGCTTCCTCCCACAGCTCACAAGAAAAATAAATATCATCAAAATTTGCAGTCCTGTGTGACCCTCTAAAGATAGAGACAAGTCCAACTTAATTTCTTTGTCTTTCACAATCACTGTTCAGATGTAATTTTCAAAAGTAGTTTTAAGTATTTCGCAGGAAAACAGACACTCCTTTCCTGAAACATACTTGCAAGTTAAGCAAAATTAAGCTTCATAATACAGCCTGAACCCTGAAAAGTACAGTGTACTTACAATGTAAAATGGGGAAATATTGTTTGTTTTCGTGCAAAATTACCAAGAAATTATGCAGTACTTAATTTACTTACAGTATATTTATTTGTTTCCTTTAGAGACCTGATTTGTTACCCCCTTACTCTAGTGTACCTACTTTGAAGTATCTGTATTTAAATATAATTACTGTGTAATTACACAGGAATTACGGCCTTAATCATAGGCTGTATTATGAAGGGTTACCCATACTTTGTAAAGGTAAGCCTAAAGCATAAGAATAAGCATGAATGGCCCAAAAGTCAACATGTAGAGGTGGTTAAAGACATTCAGAAATTTTATTTTTATTTTTATGTAGGAAACAACAACAGCCACAGTTTAAACTGAATGAAAGCACAAAGATTCCACTCTTAGGAATTATTTTCAGACTTCTATTCAGAAATATCAAAATTTAAACGTAGTTTTTTTGTGTGTGTTTTCGTTTCCTTTGTTTTTTTTGCCAAAGTCAGACATATTTGATGTAGTTCTAAAAGTGCCATTACACTTCCTTTACGATTTAAATGAAAATGTCACCACTGAAAAGTTTTGAAAAATGACACAAGTGGTTCAAAGTTAACGGTCCGTTTTTTTCTAGACTACTGCTGACAGTGTCCTGCAGCGCTGCCGTCTGGCTGCCGCTAATCAGTGTCATCCTGCCTGCAGCACACCACTGTCTGCTCATGTGGTTAACGAATTCTGCAATGACTTAACTCGCATTCAGCCTCAGCCGAGGCGAGACGCTGAGAATTTTACTGATAACAACATCCTATTTCAGTCTGCTTACCTGCTTAACTCACAGCTCCATTGTTTATTTCAATGTTTTCAGCCTTTGTCTACCAAGACAAACACACTAGTCAGTTCATCGCTTAATGTGATGTGGATTTAGTAGACACATCAATGTGTTTTAAGAGTGAAAAGTTAAATTTTGCCGCAATCGAATTTAAATTCATCAAATATCTGTACAGAAGATAAAGACTATAAGAACATGAGCATAAAAAATACAAAAAAAAAATTCTCTAAAAGGGAAAACTCCCACTCTTGTTCTTACTAGGCGGTGATCATGAGATAGTCAAGAATGGAAGGGATCCTAGAGATCTTTGAATAAAGTTAAGTTAAATTAAAAGTCAAAAATAATCACACTTTCATCTCGTGGTTGAGAGAACAATAAGTTTCATTAAAAAGTTTTTTCATCAAAAGTTTCACTTTTGGATCATCTGCAGTGGTTTAGCTGTAGGAAAATACCTTTGTGGAAGTTTTAGGGACATTCCAGTGTCAACATCCCCTTTATGGCGTTCACTTGTGATCAATGTTTCTTACAGATGTGTTTTTGTTTTGATCTTCTGCTCTTAATGTTTAGTGTAGTTGTCATTTTTTACTGATCAAGGACATGTCTTGTCATAAATCCTTAATCAACCAATTAGCATAAGTTAGCAAAATGCCAATTTTGCAATCAATATCTTTCTTGATCTTTCTGAAACTAAAATACATTAGCATTGTTTTTTGTCTGGAAGCAGGTTTTTAGCTCCATTCACTCCTATTTAATGAGGATTTCTTGTAACTAGAGCCAAACCACAATTTAAAATTCTGCTATTCTGGTTCCTGCAAGGGGCTCACAGTTGCTAGGCGAAATCGGTCACAAAGGAGTTGCCATGCTAAAAACCACCTCGTGATTGCTTTGGATGCCCTGATCGCCAATAGTTTGCATGGAAGACGCCAAATTATATGCAAGCACTCACTCACCAGCTAGTAGCAGAGTCGTAATAAAACTTGAAGAAACACAAACCATAAGAGGAGAATATTCACCATTAAGGTAGAACCTTCTTTTTCAATTTGTGTTGCATGTTTCACAGTTTTCTTAGTTTGTAGACAAGTCAAATACAAACTACAAGAGCAACCTCCTAGCAACCAAAACAATTGCAAGGAGAGAAAAAAATGAGGTGACCCTTAAACTTTGTCCCGCACAGCTAATATGTAGATGTAAGAAGGCACTTCCTTGCCCTCACTTCAGTGTATGTTTGTTAATAAAGTGGATGAGTAACCCCAAATTCTGTTACACCATTGTTCTATAACCCTTCCTTTGAAACGTTTTCATGGAACAAGCTGGAACGACTGTCAGCCATTGGATCAGCGTTCTTGGAGGAAGCTCTCAGGCCCTCAGTGGCTCATTGTCTGTTACTTCCTCCTGCTTCTTCTGCAGTAATATCTGAAGGTACGGCAGTCATATGAGCAGAGCTGTTGAACGTGCAACCACTTAACTTGAACAGTTTCCTTCCCACTCTACTCTGCACCAATGGAAGTCATGGGATGGGGATGACAGGGATTATGCGGGTGATTGGGAATATCATGTCTGTGCTCATGTGTGTGCATTTCTGTTGCCACGTGAAAACCTTTAAGAAGTTAACTGAGCAAATGTGTACTATGTTTGAGTGTGTCTTTTTTACAGTAAGTGCAATCTAATGCTAAGGCTGTGCTAATATGATTTCATAAGAATTCAAATCACGCTTGGGGATCAGATGTGTGTGTGCGTGTGAACATCATGAGATATGGGTTGGCAAGAGACACACTGAGTCTGAGAGACTGCAGTGTGTGTGAATTCCTGACATCCCTGATTGATTTTCAGTGAATCACGAGTTTCATTCTTCGCTATGTGAATGGAGGAGATTATATAACACTGTCTCTCTTGTTTTCTTTTTTTCTCCAATTAAACTACAAGAATGTTCTTATATGATTACTCCCCTTTCAATAAATGTAAAATTATGGCTTTACCTTCAGAAAATAAAACGTCTTTATATTTAACTTAGTTTGAGATTCTAGATTGTATTAAACGTGCTACCAGTCTAGCTCTAGAGAGGGCAGCGTTAGATCTCAGTCACACAGGCCTAGAGACATGTCGGCAGTGGAGATGCTGAATTTTTTCACCCAGAACTAGCTGTAGAGAAAATTTAAAATGTGCAATCAAATTTTTAAGTGGTGGATGTTTGCATTCAAAGTAAAAGTTTGGCATTGCCACTACAACCATTACTGCGAACCACTGCAATATGCTAGCAATCAAAGCAATTGCATGGAGATTTCGGGTCCAGCACCATATACCGCTTTGCAACCAATTTCATGCTAATGACTGCCAGCAACCTGCAGCAATCACTTACTAATTGGTTGGGGAGTTTACATTTTTCCTTACTGACCAGTGGTTGCCAGATGTTCGCTAACTGGTCTCTCAGCCTGTATAACTGGGCTTAGTTTGTGAGCTAAACAGATGTTGCGGTCTCCAGATGATGTCATAACCTTTTACCTAGTCCCATTAGTAGAACCAAATTTGAAAATGTTAGCAGGTTAAAACACACACTTAAGACTGTGAACACGATAAACACTGAAACTGTGTGTTAGCATTGAAAATTGTTTACTAGTTAACATATTGATTTTAGAGTGCCGAGCATAATGCACTTGGAATACTTTTATGATAATTGAATGGCTGATTTGGGCAGCATTAGCATGAATGCTAATTCTAATGTTTTAGCTAATGCTTTAGCTAAAGCCTTGAACATATAATTACTTTAAATTTACATAATGAATTTATGTTCAGTAGTAAAGTTAAATATGTTTAAGTCAACATAACTACACCATTCGTTGTGCCTGTCAATAAAAAAAAATAGTACAATATTAATATATTATCAGTAATTTGATGTTGAAACAGCCCCAGACAACTGATTCTGTCCAGATGATCAGAATCGAATTTCTGGGATTTTCCTTACCTTACCTCCTTTGTTCCTAACCAACAAAGGAGACCAAACCATTGGGGGTGAAGACACAAAAGGATCTAATAAGGAGGAACTATAACTGAGGACCTAGGAGCTAACGATGATTAAATGGACCAAAACATAAACAATGAAAAACCAAATACAATGAAACTCAAAACACTGGGTCACACAACCCAGGACCGTAACAAATAAGTTAGCATTTTGCACTTCCTTTTCCCTTTTCTCAAACACATTTGTTGTTTTGAATGTGATTTCAGTTACATGAAAGACATTTTCACATCTTGTTATACCACATAAAACACACAAGTAAATATCCCAGTTATACACTGAAGCTTTGATGTGTTAGAGGTAAAAATAAGACTAAATCAAACTGCTGAAATTGCGTGGGATATTCAAAGTCATGATGTTGAATTCAGGGAATAAGTGGTGATGATGTTATATAACTGTACTATACTCAGTGTTTTATCTCTTGTGACTATATTCACTCTCCAGAAATCATAAACTTGGTGTAAGTTTGTGGAAAATATCTTGTTGAATAAAACATGTACGTATCATAACTTTTTATTTCTTAAAGTCTTAGAGAATAACCAATTAGCCCTTTGTCAAACAAACCAGGACAATGCTAACTTTGAGGCTGACCTATAAAAACCATGATCCCTGCAGCGCTCTATACAGTTCTTTGTAGTAGAGAGGATCCCATTGTTAAAAACAATGAAAACTGTTGGTTTTCTTCAGCTTTTTCGATTACGTTTTGCTTTTAGACTACTTTGTCATGTTGGTCACCATCTCGGTTTCTTTCTTTCCTGTTCAAGCCAACTTTTCAACCAGATACCTACCTATCCGTGAATCAGCACAGCAAGCTAAGTGGAGTTTGGGTATTTGGATGGCTGCTCCGTTGTAGCCTCTTCCTAGGTTGAATTCCTACAATCAATACAATCGGAACAATAAAATTAGCAACAACAACAAAAAAGATGCCAGCCATCCTGGAGTTTAATCAGGGCTTAAAGATGCCAGGCAGCATGTGAGTACAGCGTGGTTATCTCTGTAATGAGTGACTATGCGAGCGTCACATGTGCTCCACGCATAAACCCAGTGCCCTGGAAAAGGTTAAACTTTAACTGGCATTACCCTAATAAATTTAGCTCATGTACAAAAGAAAACATCTATCTTATCTCCACAAAACAAAACACACGATTTCAGGCCATATAATCTCTGTGAACTGTGTTCTTGGAAATACTGCAGGTAAACTGTGTAAGTGGTAAAGGCATGTGTGTCTCTATGTCATTTGTCTTAATTATAGAAGTTGAGCTGCCCAGGTGATCAAACAGTTGTTTGATCATTCGTGTGTTTACTGAGCATGTGCGTTCCCGACATGTTTTAAACAGCAGTCTTGTGAAAGGTCTGCTTTTCTTCTTCTTCTGCAAAAAAGAGTCAGTATTCAGAGTAGAATACACATATTTTCTGTAGTAAACGCATCATTCATTGCTCTTGTGGTGGCCAAATAACTGTACATTACTATACATTCATACACGAATACCTGTATTTCCTATATACAGCATATAAACTAGTCTCCTTATATGGTGCACAGACCTTGCCAGGGATTACTTCAGAGAGGGTTTTCCCAAATCAATTTTCTTTATAAGGGAGCACCCTAATATGGTCTCCGCCAAGCTACACAGTCACTGTGTCTCCCTAATACAGTGGATGCAGGAACCTCTGGGGTCAACTCAGAGGGACAGTCACCTTTTCAGCTGCTAACACAAATGGATGAAGTGCTGCCTTCTTTTTCTCTTCTGTTAAATTACTGCAGTTGGATAGAAATAAGAGCTAAAGATATCCTACATACCCTAAAAGTGAGCACCTGATGGTTTAAACAAGGACAACAACACTTTTGCTAAACCAAAGCAATCATGTGCTAACATGCCGTATAGTTAAATAACGTCATATAGTGATTGGACAGGAAAAGTAATGTTCAATGTATCGAAATAGTTGGCTTAAGTTGGCTAACATCAGCTACGATCACAAAGGGGTCACACAAGAGCAATATTAAGAAACCGAGTAAATCCGAGTAAATCCTGATAAGTGCAGTCGGTTTGATCCCCAGTCTGCATATAAAATAACCGACTGGCCACAGGACAGCTTTGCACACTCTGTACGTCATTTGTCATTTTTTTCAAGAATTTTTTTTGTTGTTGTTATCATGTTTGTGCTCAGAGATTAACCAAGAGTCACAAAAAAATGTTTGCTCTCAAAGGTCAGACTAACTTTGTATTTGACTATTTCCAGACAAACCAGCAGGAAGACACCCACCGAACGCTGTTTGCTTCTGCACTGACAGCCAACACAAACACACCGAAAATACATTTTCCTCACAAACAGACAGCAAAGAAAAAAAATCTGTACTCGGCTTGTGTGAAGGGTTGGCCTGTCTAGTTTGAAGAGTTTGTGCAGAGTCAAAACTTACTGCTGTAGAGACAGACTTTTGGGAGACAGGTCTTCCTACTATGCAAGAGATCTTGTTAAGAGGCAAATTGCATTTACTTTTGTAAATAGTAATGGACATAGTAAATGCACAACCTTTCAAAGATGTCCCAGTAAAGAAGCAGTCTGTGGGAGCAGGATAGATCACATAAAGGTAGTAATAAGAACCCACGCGGAGTGAATCATGGTTTAACTGCCTTACTGTGTATCATTAGAGCAGTGTAGTAGAAAGTTAAATAGGTTGTAGAGAGTATTGGTTAGACTGAGTTATCACTGATTTCAGGGAGCTTAAGGCCAAGTTACTGTAGCTGGATGGCTCCAGGGAGATCAACATAAGTTGGCTCACTACTTTCACCAAAACTAAAATAGTCAATATGGAGAAAAAAATTGGACGCCACTGCATAATCTTCGAATTCAAGTGTTTTCAGTCCCACAAAATCAAACACTTGCTCATGCAGTTTGTAATTTTTTGTTAAAGAAAGAGTCATTGTAAAGGGCTCACTGGATTTAAGCTAGCATTGTGACAAGTCAGTTCGTGAAATTTCTTCTCTCCTAGATATTCTAGGATCAGCTTTAAGTGGTATTCATTACAAAGTGGAAGTGTTTGGGAATCACAGGAACTCAGCCACAAAGCTTCAGACCACATAAAGTTACAGAGTGAAGTGCTGAGGCACCTCTGGCATTAACATCGGCAAATAACGCTATGCACTGGGAGCTTCACTGCATGGGTTTCCATGGCTGATCAGCTCATGTAAGTATAATGTGTATGCGGCCCTGTGCTTTTGTCCACATAGTGAATCTCAGTAGCTTTTTGCAGTCATGTATGCTCCAATGTAGCAAGCGACCATTTGGTCGGACTGGGTATTAATGCATTCATTGGACTGAAGTCTGAATAAAAAAGGTTTGCCTGATGCATGTCACAATAAAAATCACTTTTCTAAATTGCATAAAATGACAAATGTTTGTCTGATCACAAATTCATGGTAGCTGCCACATTTTGAGAACATCAGGAAAATGATATATTTACATAACATTAAGTTCTTCTTGAGTAAAGACCATAATTTTATTCCAACACATGTAACACCAGCACCTGTAAAAACTTGACACTGTTAGCAAGCTAGCACTAAACTCGCTGTCTCTACTGACAAAGTATCCTCCTCTAACATAGCTGTTACATAGTTACAACTGTGACCACTGTGAATGAAGGTGTACAGCATTCCACACTTAACGCTGTGAGTCCTTCAACTTTCCATCAGTCACTTGTCACTCCCTGTGTTCTCCTTAAGAAAGAATATATTTTAAGAGTTGACATAAGACGCAGCCTCATAAAACCATTAGTGTGGCTGTAGCTACTGACTTATCAGATCGTACCATTCGTACCGATCGTACTGCAAATTAAAGAGCAGGAAAATAAGACTAAAAGAAGTGAATGTAATCTTTTAATCTTTGTAATCTAATAAAAACTCAGTGAACATCAGCTTTATACATAGTTTTTTAGTTTTTTTCCTTTTAACAACATATAACATTTGGTTTTAGATTTTATACTAATAAAAATCTCATAAAGGTTACCGGGGCAAATCGCCCTACAAAAGTCTCTGTGGTTTTACGTCATATATTGTCATGTACATGACTACTGAGTTATGACAAAAATGCTATATGAGTAGTGCAGTTCTGATAGAGGGCTCCTCTGTGTCCAGAAAATGTAAGAAAACCAACTGCTTTTATGCCCCCCCCCCCCTTTTAACAGTCAGACAGTAACATGATTACACGAGAAACTTGGGCACATGATCTGACCTTAAGTTCAGCTTCATCTCTAATTAAGAAATTAAGTGGCGTATGGATTTTATTCTGCTGCCCAAATTGGAAAACCTCATTTGAGTCTCTGGTGAGAGTTTATCTATTTCTTTTTCCCTTACACTCACACACACAGTTGCCCATAGTAAATGCACAAAGAAACTCTTTATGAAATACTTGGGTTGCACATGGATCCAAACTGGATTGAGATCCAATGAGCCCATAGGGGAGCAACATTTTCCCCGCGTCTGCATTCATCATATCATATATGTCATACATCAGTGGCAACAGAAGGCCCTTTCTTTTAAAGACTGTGGGATCCAATCTAGAAGTTACATAACATAGCTACTGCATTACAGCCCGAGAAGGCGCAAACCACCTTTAGCAGCCTCTAAACCCCCCCAAATGGGAACCCTTCTAACTACCTACACCTAGAAGGGGCCTATCTTGTGGGTTTGGAGGCATGATACATTAACTTTAAGGGGTCACATAAGGAATATATGTTAAACAAACAGGTCATTCAGAATGTACTAGAGAGTTGTGATTAGGAGTTGATAGCCAATGCCCACATAGTCAGGTATATGTGTGTGTTATTTTATATACATATATATATATATATATATAGTGATATAATGTAGGTTTTTGTTATTGCTGTTGTTGTTTGTTTACAATTGCTTATTAATGCTTGATGGGCATGCTGATAGTAAGTGTCACAAGGTAATTGTGACATGATTTCACTTATCTCCAAAAACAGGTTTGGATCATGGCTACCTTTTATTTGACAAGCCACTAAATTATCAACGTGTTGTGTTCTCAGTCGTGACAACTGATTGAAAAAAAAAGCACGGTGATGATTCAAGTCAGATGGCGGCAGTGACCGTAAACAGTAGTAGAACTGTAAAAACTTTATTCTACTGTTAAACTACTGTTTATTTCACTGTTGCGTATTTGTCACTTGTTAAAGTCCAAGCACTAGTCATAAACGTGCTTCAGCTGGGTTTCTAAGCACAAAAATCCAAGGACTACTTTTCCGACTCATCTCAGGAGTGATGTCACTTCCCCGTTCTGCAGTCAGACTTCTGAGGTATCTGGAACACAGCATAAAAACTTAGGCCCCAGAAAAAGCAATTGCTGAGGTCATTGTGGTTACTTAACATCTTTTATATACAGTCTGTGATCACAACACTAACAAAAGTTACTGCATAGATGATTGCATTAAACAAAAAAAGGGAGGCAGGGAAATAATAAATCCTTGTAACTACAAAACTGTTCTAGGTGTTATTGCATTTTTAGCCATGGGAGCTTCGTTTTTAGAAGTTGAACTACAGATTTGATGAATTAAATACGTTGAAACTACTACTACAAGAGCCCGGATAGCTCAGTCGGTAGAGCATCAGACTTTTAATCTGAGGGTCCAGGGTTCAAGTCCCTGTTCGGGCGACGGAAATTTTAAATGTGGAGACTAAACACAATGCTGGTGGACGCTGAGTATAAACAAAACAAAAACTGGAAATACACATGCTACTACTACATGCTACAAAGTTTAGGAGTCGTGATTATGTAGTTCTGCAACTCGATGCTGTGACTTGTATTCAGCCATTGTATTCGTTTATGTGAGTGCTTTATACTGGTGTCCTACTGTAACCTGAACGAATCCAAATAAAAGCTTTAGATCAGCCTTTTTTCGTGTCTGTTCTACGTTAAATCAGCTCAGCTCGTTTCTCTGAGTCCAGTGACGATCTCTGGCCCTCAAACGACATCACGTGAAAGAATAGTGACAGGGCGGGCTCGCGGGATCGCTCAGCCAATCGGCTCCTCTGTTTTGAGGCTTCCCATTCGACGATAAACATTGCGACGTGACCCGCAGAGCTCCTCAGTGAGGCAATAGCACGTCAGCGGGAGGGAGGCCGAGTGTAGTCCACAGTTGATCTTATTACCACAAGACTGGAATTACCCGACAACATTAAAGACACGCAAACTTTTACGGCGAAGCAGTGTCCCGTTCAGAAAGGAGAAGACGCTGTCCTGTCGCTCTGACGTCTGCCATTACCAACGCATTCCCGCTAGCCGTGGCAGCTAGCGCGAGCTAGCTAAGTTAGCTGTTACATACCCTCGTTTTTACACGCAGCTGACCTCCACCACAACACAGACGTGCTGAGTAACATTTGCTTGCTACGACGGGGTTGACATTCCCCCGTCTCTTCACTTACGTTCCCGTTGCCCCCCGTGTGGTGCCCCGTGGACGGTTCCCGAATATGATCCACAATGAGTCAAAGAGATACCTTAGTTCATCTGTTTGCTGGAGGGTGAGTATATTCCTATGTCGTCAGAGCGGGGCTAGCTAGCCACACACTGTGAGTTAATTGCTATCGCTATAGACGCTGTATCTGTCCATTATGCGATATCTGTATTGATGTTTTGTGTATTTTGGCTTTGGGTAGTTGCGTAAAGGTAACCCACAGATAACTTTTGGCATCACTGTGTTAGATGTCAGCTAATTTGTCCTCACGTATGCGCACTCGCAGTTTTCTCAATGACAGTTCAATGTATGAATGAAATGGCTTTTTACGAACACACGGAAGTCTTTGTCAGAGTTGTGTATTATCATATATTATTTATAGCTACGATCAGGAAAATTTTGGCTTTAGAAAGCCGGCGTCTTTAAACGTCTGTGTGCAGCAAAACAAATGTGGGCAGACTCCCAGTAAAAGTCACTCGAAATAGTGACATCTCAACTATGTCAGCGTATCTTAACTATAGGCTTGTATCAAACTCGCTTTCCAAAGCATACTCGCTTTATAGCACGTTCAACTCTCATTGAATCATAGTCTGAGACTGTTACGAAAGGGTGTGAATCAGCAATCCTGTCTTTTCGCAGATCCGTGAATTTTGCAGAAACGTTCATCTTCCCCATGAAAGACTGACCTGGTACACAGTGAAACACTGGAAGTACTAGTGTTTCAGCACTAGAAATGAGCAAAGGGATCATTTGTTAGTTTAAATGAGCTCTTTGCTTATTTTTAACAACATGCAACAGTTTATTACACTGACATACCCTAAACTAAACCATATTTAAGAAAAGCACAAATAAGAGTTCTTCTGCTTTTATAGGCCTGAACATGTTGAGTGGGTGTTATCTCGTTAAAGGAGTCAGTTTTTGCATATTAAGCTGTAGTCTTATGATGTCTCTGATGTCCTGCTTTCCCTGTATATACAGTAATTATCTGACTCTTGATTACATCACCTCTGCTAAAAACTGTGTTTTGGGGACTTGCTCTCCCTGTTTCTCTCTGTCTCTCTCTCTCCAACACACAGACACACACACTCTCTGTTTTGGTATCAGTTGAAAATTAACTTTAAGTGTAGATAACTGCTGTTTCCAATTCTTTTGCTATTGCCTAGCCTAAACTAAACCTAACAGGACCTGACCAATACAGTCCTGTTAGGCTCAGTTTATTTATCGAGTTCATGTAGATAATATTCTTGTGCTTTGTCGATGCAGTTTGTTTTACTTTTCGTACCTGACTGTACGTTGTACAGTAAAATCAGATTGTGTACACACAGTGTTGGTCTTTCTGCCTGTACACACTTAGATCATGCAGTTGGAGTGAATTGTAAAAGCCGTGGTTTAAACCTGCTGTTTAAATATTTGTAACAACTGTAAAAAAATAAATAACAACAGTATGTTTACAAGATATATTAGCCACCTTATCTTTTGTATCTCATGCTTTAAAAAAGTCTGTCTTAAAAACTCAAAATCAGCAATACTTTGTGTGTTGCTGGGAGTCCTGAAGATTGCAATGAACATGGTGTAGGCATTAAGATCCTTAGAACATCAATGATATGTTAGTTTTCTTTTCACATTCAATTTCATTACAATTATACTAAAAAGTCATACATTTAACTTGTGCATCTCCATAATCTAAGACTGCAACGTTAGCTTTGTACACATAAAATGAGGTAGCCTTTAGTTTCAGTAAAACATAATTAGCTGCCATTGGTTGAAATAACCAAGCTGTATTACTACATTTACACTGTTCTAGGAATCCTCTTCTAACCATGATGATCTAAACCAGGTTTCCAATGTTTTCTGCACTTAGTTTTCCGATATTAATGGCCACTCAAGTATAATGAGATTTATTTTTATATTTGAATCTGCCTGACAAAATCCCCTTGTTGTAATTCTAAACGTTTAGTTACTGCAAACTGGCTACTCTTGGCAGTTTCCCTTCTCACATTCCCCTCTGGCAGGCTAACCAGGTCGCTGTAGTGATTCTGACTTCAGTGCTGATCCTACTGTGATCTTGAGATCCAATAAGCTTACGAGTCATTCCAATCGGAACCGGCAGCTAGGGGAGAACTGGTTCACATGGCACTACAGCAGTGTAATTGATGCTGCAGAGGAGAACAAGGGGTACAACTGAAGAGCTCACTGGAGAGGCAGCTGATTAGGAAGAATTTATAGTATTCCAAACATATACGATTACTTATGTTTCAGAGAAACTAATGATAAATCTTTGTCCTGATGTATGACACGATGTATAGAAAGTGAGGCTGGCTGGACCTGACTTTGAAGCCTGCTAAAAAACAGAAGTATTTTTATTTGGTACTTAAAGAGCGGACGGTTCCTAGTTTATTAAAATCCACATATTTAGGAATTTTAATATAGTGTGTTGCTAAATGGGAGCATGCTGTTGCTTCCCAAGAAACACAAAGCATTCCTGGCTGGCTTCCTATCCCAACACTGTGCTTTTTCTTGTCTACATGCCTGGGATCTTTAGAATTCCACTCACCACACCGGGTAATTCGTTTAGGCAACGCTTTGCGGATCTTTTGGTAAAGAATACAGGAACTGTTTGTGCCGATTTTATCTGTTGTGCTTTGCTGGCTCACCTCAGCCTTCTCTGTTTTTGCACCAGATGTGGGGGCACGGTAGGAGCCATATTGACTTGTCCTCTGGAAGTAGTGAAGACCCGTCTCCAGTCATCCTCCATCACCCTCTATGTGTCTGAGGTTCAGCTCAGCACTGTCAATGGGGCCAGCGTGGCCCGCGTGTCTCCACCGGGCCCCCTGCACTGTCTCAAGTGGGTATCTTTTAACATGTCACACACATACACACAGAGCATATTTTGACATTGTACATAAAGTTAGCATTGCTTTGAATTTGCAGCTTGCAGTTATTTGAGCCTAAATGAGTGGAGCTGTTCACATGTGTATTCAGTGGTCTGTACTCTCCCCGAGAGGTTGTTTAATCTGGCCAGTGCCCCCCTGGCAAAGCCACCCTCTCCCTGAAATACAACTCCACAATAGCAGCCTTTGGCAGAGGCACATACAGGAGTACACACTAGCTGCTTTAGTCAAAGAGGACATTTCACAGCAAATCCAACTGTTACCATTTATTTATCTGTGATTTTATTTGTGAAACTAATCATCAGTCGCAGTATCTGTTATGACAGTCACAGCAATATCATACAGATTTAGGCAGATGGTGTAGTGGTTTACACATTGGACGAACACGTTAGTGATCCCTGGTTCAGTCCCAGAATGAGACACAAATCCCAAATTTCGGGTTTCATCAGCATCTGATGTATAAACCAAACCCATTGTGGCAACCCGAAAGCAGCATGGCCGAGTGGTAACTTTAGAAGAGGAACCAATGCTACTCTGAAAAAAGTGTGTTTGATGGCAGAATGCCACCTTTCCAGTTTAGTCATATGGGAGTTGTCAGCTGCAGCTTTGCTCTGCAGTCTGTAGTGTATTCCTAACTTATTCATGTTTTATATGTTCTCCAGCTGCCGCTGAGTACAGACATTGTTGACATGTTGCAGGCTGTAGATGAAGGGGTGCGGTCAGCAGGCCTGTGTGAAAATGTGCTCACCTGGCTACCCCTTGCCAACCAAAGCTGAAGCTGCACACCAGTATTTAGACCTGATTCATGGCTGAAGACTGAAACGCTTCAGCTTTTGGAAACTGTTGCCAAACACTGAGAAATGAGCAAAATCATATCAGTTTCTGGCTCTAGGTTAAATATTACTACTTGTAAATCTCATGTTGATTTGTGCGAAAAGAACCTGCAGCATAGCACATTGGGTGCTGGCACTGTTTAAAGTGGTGGAGTGCTCCTAATCCTTGGGAACAAACTGAGGCTACGTTCATACTGCAGGCGAAAGCGCATCAAATCCGATTTTTTTGACCCTATGCGACTCATATCCGATCATGGTATGACAGTGTGAACAGCACAAATCTGATATTTTCAAATCCGATCTGGGTCACTTTCATATGTGGTACTGAATCCGATACATATCCGATGTTTTAGAAAGCGACTGCTGTTTGAACGGTCATGTCGCATTAAATCAGTCTTTTACGTCACTGACACAAGACAGACGCCAATTATCAGCGCCGGAGAAGACATTGCGAACGCTTCCTGGCCATCCAGTGTAGATGTTAGTGAAACTGTTGGGAAGACAACGTTGGAGAAACGTCAACATTTTATTTGTACTGTATAATCTGCAGATTCTGACAGAAATCTGTAACTATCCTTTGAAGCACCGCTCCTCTAAAACAGCAATAAGGATAATTATTAGGTTATCTACATTATTATGTAAATAACAAAATAACTTAAAGGGAAAATTGGGAAACGTAAAGTCCGAAGTCTTTATATTAAGGGCCATCAGTCAAACAATATTGTTTGCTCTGGGGCTAAACAGAGCGCGTTGTGTGTGACGTCTTCTTTTGCGCATGCGGCTGCTTTGATTGTTCACACTAGAGCGCGTTTGCTGTCGCATTTTATTTCTAGTGTGAACAAGCAGACAAAAAAATCGGATTTGATCAAAAAATCGGATTTGATCAAAAAATCGGAATTGAGCATTAAGACCTGCAGTGTGAACGTAGCCTGAGACATTGTGTTTTATTGTGTGTCCCCTAGACCTTGCGGTGTTCATTACACACGACAATCCAAGTGTTGGAGTGACAGTTTTTGCTATTCTTAGATCGCTTGCTTGTTTTAGGGCTTTGAATCTAGGTTAAGGTCCCACACAGAGGGTCTGGGTTGGTGATGTGGTGAGGGGGGGGCGTAACAAAACTGTAATGACTATAAATAGGGCTGGCACTCTGGGATTGTCTGACTGGCATCATCTGTAGGAAAAAACTTTCTGTCAGATAACCTTGGAGTTTTGTGCAATACATTGCTTCTAATCCACATATTTCTGTGTGTGTGTGTGTGTGTGTGTGTGTGTGTGTGTGTGTGTGTGTGTGTGTGTGTGTTCAGATTGATATTGGAGAAAGAGGGACCTCGCTCTCTCTTCAGAGGCTTGGGGCCAAATTTGGTGGGTGTGGCACCTTCCAGGTAAGTTATCTAATCCGTTGTGTTTTTCTTACTGTTAGCATTACGTACAAAAGCACGACCTGATATAGCCGTGTTGGTGTTGTTCCTGCATCATCATCACAACATAGGTCCAGGATCAGTATCACAACTAAATCACATTGTCTGAGCATTCGGTTAGCATTAGAAGTTAGCTAACGGCAAACTTGATAATATATTTATTATATTGGCATATATTTATATAATATGGTTATATATTGGCATATAATATATTTATTATATTATAAAGGCATTTCTTGTTCCTTTTCCCCCCGCATTGCAAAGCTATGACATCACAACAGTATGACTGGTCAGATGCCATATTGATCCTGGAACATCAAACGGTGCTTTTATCTATATCCAAGCACTTTTAGCTAACATCACAAACACTCACACTCTGATGCAGTAGGGGCAACTCGGGTTGGTAGACGACCAGCTCTACCACCTGAACCACAGCCGGCCCATGAGGGGCAGAGAGAGACTGTTAGTCAAGCACTAGTATAATAGTTTTAGTTAATTCTATCATCATTATTTGTTGTCAGTTTCCAAACATTGTGGAGTCAAGCTGAACAGATAAAATGGTTTGCTGTGATGGTTTCTTTCTTATTTTTTTTCTCACTGTCTTCTTGCATTATTATTTTGACCATCCATAATCCTCAATTTCATCTTTCTGAGTCATTCCCAGATGATGATTATCCCACTGAAATGTTCAGCTTCTAATTTTTGAACATGTGTCCTCGCGTTTACTCTTTAATAAGATTCTGAATTCATGGATGAATTAATGACTGTTAGACCAGAATATTTCCACCACCTTGTTTTACTTGGTGTGAGGTAATTCTTTTGAAAAGGTGTCCTTGATCTACTCTAAAAAGAATTTATTGTTACTGTGGCCAAGTAATTGGCCTCTGATGTTCCTTTTTGACAGTAAAGGCCTTTCTTGGCATTATTTCCATGCAGGTCATATTTATGCAGCCATGTTCTGATTGTAGATTGATCCATGTGCACACAATAAGCTACAGGAGTGCAGGCATATTTAAATTGTGGCTTTCGCTCATCTTCTGCACTCTTTGCTGGTATTGTAGATATTTTTGTCTATATTGTTATATAGTTTGATATCATAAGCTCATAATACTATGTGCTTTAGAGAAATGTTGGTTTAAGTATACTGTAAAAGGTCTACCGCTCCATAGCATGTGAAAAACAGTTTTGCTCTGTAACTACTACAATGTTTGCTGAGGTTACTTGGTGACGAAGAAGAATCAGGGATCCACACTCATTAAGGAGCCATTAATCGTCATGGCATTCTCAGCAGTTTGTGCACCACCGACTTCATGGCGACGTGTTCACATAGTCTAAGCCTGGGGAAAACTTCTAACCAGCTGCCATAATAGTTTCATTTCATTAACCGCTCTGACTGGTAATGAGAGAAGCAAAGTGGTGACTAATGTCAGTGGGCAGCAGCTAGTGCTGCAGCAAGCAGGTGCCAGTGCTAAGCATACACTAAGTGTTTTGTTAGAGTGTTATATGAACAAATGGTTAAGTAGAGGAAAGGAAGGAAAAGAGGACTCCTGAGTACAGATGGAGATTTAGCGAAAAGCAAACGGACGAACTCCAAACATCATTAAAAGTCTGACTAAGCACGTTTGACAAACCGGTGTACAAATGAACCAGATGGCGCACAGCGTAGTGCCATTACTGGAATAAAAGCAAAAGCAGCGCTCCTATTTAGACACAAGTGTGAACATGATCATTGCGACCATTTTAATTAGTGAAAACAACTAAAGATAATTACTGCAAATAAATGAAGGCATGCTTTTTTTTTTGCTGAAAGCCTTATTTGTCTAACTAGGCTGATTTACTGAGAATATTAGTTCTGCTCTTGGCTTTACACCTAATGAAATTTTAAACCCCATTAAACTGAACCAGACACGAGGTCAGTTGTACACTTGTTAATGCAATGTAATTGATGAGCTGTATTGCTACTGGAGCCAGTGGCTCAGACTAATTAGTTATGCACTGAAATACAAAAACATGGCATATATAACTTGTTTTGCCTCATCCCAGTTTAACACATGCTGACCCTTTTTTTTTTGGTCCTCCTTTTCTGCTAATAGAGCAATCTACTTTGCTGCTTACTCCACTGCCAAAGAGAAACTGAACGGTGTGTTGGAACCTGACTCCACACAGGTGCACATGGTGTCGGCTGGAATGGCAGGTAACTATATGTGTCTGCAAAAAAAAAGGTTTCTTAAAGTCAAAGTTAAATTAGTTGCATAAAACACTCTCAAGTCTTTTTCTTACAGTCTTCTTCTATGTATTTAAGATTTTAACTTCCTTGCCTTAGTCTTAAACTTAAAGAATCCCCACAGTGGTGGTACAAAAGACTAATAGTACCTACTCTACTCTACTCAAATCTACTGTACTCGGTTTTGGTCATTTTCCACGATAATTGAGTACCACCTAATATGCATAGGGTCGTTATAGCAACGCGGCCGAAAGTCCATGGCGTCATTTGTATCCAACAAACAACACGACAGCGGGGGATGGTGATGCTATACCTGCTGCTCAGTGTATGGCTTTCTCAGACTGGGACCACCGTGTTGTTTTTGTGTAGCCGTTTCCCTCGTTGCTGGGTTTCAAAAATGGCATTTCTGATTTTTGTAAGAGAGTGGCTCTCATGAGTCATCGAGTTACACCATTGACTGACCAATCAGTGGCATGCAGTCTGTTGATGTCACATTTCCAGAACCATAAGTCGGTTTATTTCTACATTTGAACACTTGAGTTTGTGAAGAAGGCTTGCTTTTGGAACCAGCCTCAAGTGTGCCAACTGCAGGTTTTTGGCACATGTGTGTTTTTTTTTTTTTTTTGTTTTCTTTAAATTTGCTTTTGTTTTTGTGCTGCTTTTTTTTTTTAAATCCAGCACAAATATAATCTCTTAATTCTTAAACTAATTTGGTGGTGCAATAAAGGTCAGACTGCAAATCTGAAATGTACATCCATATCGTTTCCTTAAAAACTGTAAAGTCTTTTTCATTGCAGTAAATGCCTGTGTTTTTTCTTTAAATAAGAAAATGCTAAGGAGAAATTCCTGTGTCGAAAGAAGAAGAAGGAGAAAACTAGAGGTGTTTTATGCAACTAGTTCCCAAGGCATCAGACAGACATGCATCATCATGTCCTGCTTTTTAGAAACTAAAATAACAGTTGTTTCTGATGTTGTGAGCATATTGATCTTGTCTCTTTAGTGTTGGTAAGCTTCCACAAATAGTCATGTTACATGAAAGTTTAAGTGGTAGAACTAATGTTGTATCAGATTTATAAGGTTTGATTAAAACCCAGTTCCACAAAAGTTGCGACACAGTGTAAATGACAACAGAACACAATGATTTGTAAATCTCATCAACCCAAATATTGTTCCCAGTAAGACATAAAAAAAGATATGAAATGTTCAAATTTAGACATTTTACTGATTCATCAAACATATTAGCTCATGTTGAATTTGATGGCAGCAACATGTCCCAGAAAGTTGGGTGAAGACAGCAGAAGGCTGTAAAAGTCAGTGTTACTAAAAAGAAACATTTGGAGGAACGTTTTGCAACTAATTAGGTTACTTGGCAACAGGTCAGTAACATGATTGGAGCATGATGATGAGCATTTTAGAGCGCCTTTTTTCAGTTTTTCTGAATTAAGAGGGGCAGCCTTTCACCAGTTTCCAGGAAACGGTGTCTACAAATTTCATCATACTGTTAATCAGACATTAAATGTCTCATCATCTACAGTATATAAAATCACTAAAAGAGCTCTAAAAGAAATCTCTGTGCACATTGAACAGTCAATACTGGATCTTCAGACAGAACTTCAGTAAAAACAGGACTGATTCTGTCATGGAAATCAGTGCATATTGCTAATAAAATGTGAGTTTCTGAGATTTTCAAATGCATTGCATTCAGTTTTATTTCGATTTTACTGCGTCCCAACTTCTATGGAATAGGGGTTATAGGACACAGTTGAAAAACCTACAGGCGTCATCACTTGTGTTTCTTTACTATTTGCTGTGTATGTATGGCTCCCTTTACAATGCTGATTAAAATAAATGTGTTATGAGGTCAGATTTAAATACCACACCACAATTCTCTGATGCCTTGCATGTCAGGGGTGGGTTATCTGCTCCTAAGTGGCTGATTCTTTTGGGAGTAATAAACCTGTATGATGTGGGTCAGTCAGACTGCTTCACTGGGTTTCTGGGTGAATCCAAAGTTCACAGTCACACCACTTATAGCACACCATGACTTAGACCTTTCAGCAAACCAGTCAAGGTCAGCGTCACTACATTTCCCTCCAGCAGCGACCAACATAGAGCTGCCTGAGCTGAAGTGACAGGTGACGAGGTGTTAACAGTCGTCTCATCTTTACACACATAGCAGAGGCTAGAGCGGACTTCTGCTGTGGATAGCAGCAAGCAGGAAGAGTAAGCGTAGATGCTAGTTTTTAAGCGTCAGGATGGTTGTGCATTCGATGATTCCTCGTTTATACTATTCCCACACTATTTTAATTTATTTAATAAAATATTTGGTCTCCATGAATCGATATAATATCACCATGCAAAGGATTGCGATACTATGCTGTATTGGCTTTTTCCCCTTCCCCACCACTAACATTTAAATACAAATATTAAGATGTATGGAATATGGATTGCATAACCTAGTAAAAATCAGAATGGCAGGTGAAAGATGACATTAAGAGGCTCTGTATATGAGTGTAAAGTGTAATAGACAGTGCAGAGTGTGTTCAGTTTTAGGGTTTGAAATAAATTGTTAGCAGATGATTCTCTGCTTGACACACTTGGATATGATGGTTGAGGAGCTGCAGGAAGGCTCAGTAAAAGTAATAAGATAATGCAGAGCTTTTCTAGTAGAGCTGAGAATGAGCATAACCGTTCCTATTATCCCTTAATCCCTCAGAACTGCAGGTATCCATGCAGCATTGTAGTTTTGCAGTACTCTCGCATTAAACTGTTATTTTTATGTAAGGGGATTTATTTCAATCAATGAACAGCTGTTCTCTCCCGTCATATCCATTCTGCTGTCTTTGTGTGTGTGTGTGTGTGTGAGATATCACATGACATTGTGCATTATGTTAAATCCTGCGGGGTGATGGTGGGAATGGGATCTTGAATGGTTGCATGCCGGGTCTTTTCGCAAACACACAAGCCCTGTGTCTGTTTTAGGCTTTTACTCTACCGTAGCTCTCCTCTCGCAAGGGCATGAGACCCCCGCACCACCAGGGGTCTCTAGCTGCATCTGTGAGGAGTTACTTGGGTCTGCGTGAGTACTCGCCACAGATCTGTGCTTCTTCTTATGTCTGGTTCTTCTTTCTCTAACTCTCACCTAGCTCATTGGATAAGATGGAGTTTTTCTCTCTTTCTTACAGCTGTTAGCATGACATACAAATCTTATAACATGCAGTTTCCCCTCCACTTGGGGCTACCTGCTTTTGTGGCTTTGATATTTTTTTTATTTAATTTTCTTTTTTTTTACTAAAATAACCTGTTTATACTTACCTTACTGTTAGCATCTTGAGAATTAGCTTATCATATTTCTTAATTTTCTAGAAGAGTAACCTTGTTGTGTTTTTTACCCTCTTTAGGTTTTACAGCAATCACCGCAACCAATCCAATATGGCTCATAAAGACGCGTCTACAGCTGGATGCAAGGTGAACACTTCATGTAGCTTTCTTTTTCCTTTCTTTTCTTTTATTTGTCTGTTGCACTGATACGCATCACCACACAGATATTCACTGTCATTAAAGAACATGTCGCTATCTTTATTTCTGAATCCTCCTTCGTAGTTTAAACCAGTTCTACCGAAAGAGCGCTGCTTTTGTTTGGACCTTGTGCAGCTCGCCTGGCTGGGTGTGGTCTGTCTTTCATAACCATAAAGCTTCATGCTTTGACTTTCCTTTATTTTACATGTACAGTAGGTTTTAGAAGTACTTGTAAATCTGACTCTGAAACACTAAGAATGAAGGAGCTGTTTATTCAGATATTGGTTAAATTTAAAGAGATCATATCATTTAGCTTTAAGTGTTTTCGTGCCCTTCCCACCTGGCTTGCTATGCAAAACGTGGCCAAACTGACTAAAGGTTAATTGGCATGTGCTTCGTTGATCATAGAACAGTTTTCACTTAACACTCTGTGTTTTCAGTGTAAACGTAAATGGTGAACTGGAGACAAATCCTGAGCTTTTGTATCTTCTGCAGTGTAATCAAGGAGTCCATCTTTGCAGGAGCTTTCCTTTGTTCTGTAAACGGGTGGCTTTGTTTGTTTTGTTGAGTAATGTTACCCGGACAAAGGTTAAATTTCACTTGTGTGGAAGTCAGGTGGCTCAGCTTGCTCAGCTCCCTGTTTTATATTCTTAGTAACTGTATGTTTTTCTGTCATTTAGGGGTTTGGGGTGTTTTTCTGTTTGTTTTTTGGGGGTGGGGGTTTACCCCTGAGCCATGAAAGGCTGATGTGGTACTGTCGTCACCCCACCGGGCAGATGGGTGGGTGGTGTGAACTCTCAAGTTTGTGACTCGAGAACGAGTCACCATAGGATTTTCAAATTGATACCACAGGTGTGTCTACTGAAGATCTGAGGTTGAATCTCAGTGATCTCGACCTCAACATCAAGGGTCAGAGGTCAGGTTTTCTGACAGTCATCCAGGATCCTCAACTTGATACCATAGGTGTAACTATTAAGAGGCTGAGTGGCTGCTGGAATTGTTAGTTATTTTACATACTGTGCTCTGTAAATGCAACTTCTGTACAATATCTTTTCATCCCTCCTGAAAGTTTCTGAAGAAGAGCAGTTTTTTTTCTCCAAATCCACGGTTAGAGGAAGCAGTAGGCTACACAGCTTGTAATCCCTCCATTTTTCTTGTGTTTTCAGGAATCGAGGCGAGCGAAGGATGAGCGCTTTCGAGTGCATGCGTCAGGTGTATCAGACAGACGGCTTTCGGGGCTTCTACAGAGGGATGTCGGCATCCTACGCCGGCATCTCAGAGACTGTGATCCACTTTGTGATCTATGAAAACATTAAACGGCGCCTCCTGGAGGCCAAGGCACCACAGAACATGGACGAGGAGGAGGATTTGACAAAAGACGCTTCAGACTTTGTGGGGATGATGCTTGCTGCTGCCACCTCCAAGACTTGTGCCACATCTATTGCTTATCCTCATGGTGAGAGGCTGTTATTAGCTGTTCTCATCTGGATGTCTGATCACCCCTTATTATGTTCTCTTAACCACCCTCTCTCTTGTTCAAATTTGCAGAAGTGATTCGCACGAGACTACGCGAAGAAGGCACCAAGTACCGCTCTTTCTTCCAGACTCTAACGACAGTGCCCAAAGAGGAGGGCTTCCGCGCCCTGTACCGCGGTCTCACCACCCACCTGGTACGCCAGATACCCAACACGGGCATCATGATGTGCACCTACGAGCTGGTAGTCTACCTCCTGAACGGTTAAAGCCTCCCCACCTCACCCCCTCCTTTGAGACACTTTATGTAACCCTGCGCCCATTTGGAGAAAGGAGACCCAGAGCACCTGCACACCAGCTAGCACAGCTAACAGCCTGCTTCCAGAGACAGCACCTCGACTGCTGTCTCGGTGACACAAGACAACACGAGTGGTCGTTCATAAAAAAAGTCGGGAGTTTTGTTGTGTAGACAAAGGAGTATCAGAAAGATCTTTGCATTGGTTCGGGCATCGAGGTTTAGCAGTGACAAAGAAGTAGATCCCCTATTTTCACTTTCATTCCATCCTTTTCTCCATTCTGACATAAACCTTCTTCCTTATGAAGAAAGAAGCTAACTTCCAGTATATTCTGTCTCTTAACATTACTAATAATGAAGCTCCGTAATACCAAGTGAGCATAGGACCATCTTAAGTAGAAAGCTTAGATCCAATCCTGATGATCGCTTTCTTTTAAAATCACTTTAGTTCTAGCGCATAGTACTCCACACATCCCTCAGAGAACCAGCAGAAATGCAGAATACAAAGGCCCCGAAGTCAGTAGCTCATCTCGATGTGCATCACAGAGGTTCTGAGAGTGAGGAGGAGTCGGGGGTTTGTGGCTCACAGAGGGGCGGAGGGAGGTGGATGGAAGAAGACGTGCCTTGTGTGAAGACTGTTGAGCAGCTGGAGATGCATCTCTGGCTGATCTATAATAACAAAAAGTCAAGTCATACACTGGTGTTGTTTGATTTCAGGTGCCCTCAGTCAGTTATTACATATCATGAAGGTAAATGCAGTCACCTTCCTCACACTGACTCTGATATCATCCAAATGGTTCAATTCTGTAAACTCACCAAACTAAACAACAGTATAATCCACCGCTCTAACTGCTGCTGTGGTTCATGGTGTGAAGTAAAAAACAGTAGAGGTAACTAAGCTTAACAGACTGTGTCATAGATGCAGATAAATATATGAAATAACTACCTAACGTGATTGTATTTGTCGGGCCAATTTAGTCAAGATGCAGACGTGTAGTGTGTTTTCTTTACTGGAGCACATGGTAGTTGTTACCTTTCTCTCAGAAAACGTTATTGTTCTAATAGCGCTTTTCTTTCTCCATAGTGCTCATCTCATTGTATTATAATTTTTTTTCCCTTAGCTGGAAAATCCAGGCTAGTTTTCCAGGCGAGGACAATCCTCTTGAGTTTACACTGGAACACTTGTTGTACAGCTTAGCCAGCAGGTGGAGGAGGTTGGCCAGGAATATTCTGTGTCATAAAACGCACATTAATTAACTGCAGTTTAAAAACAAAAAAGAAGTTTGTTTTTGTTGATTCCCTATGATTTTTTTTTTTAGTCTTTTTCAACCAGTTGGAAAAATCTAACTTTTTTTTGGGTGAGTGTGACCAGAGGGTCAGTGTGTTTTATGTCTTCTTTGGAAACCTTTGGGGTTTTTTTTTTTTTTTTTTTTTTGTGGCATCTTTGTTTAAACATTACAAACAATACAGTGGTTTTTTTTTTTTTAGTTTTTTTTTTTTTTTTTTTTTTTTTTTTTTTTTTGTGGCATCTTTGTTTAAACATTACAAACAATACAGTGGTTTTTTTTTTTTTAGGTTTTTTTTTTTTGCTGTGATTGTATTTATCCCGTTAACTTTCCTCCCGTTGTGACCCTCCCGTCATAGAGTGAGCGTGTTAAACAGTGATTCAGCCCACGACGCTAACAACGCACATCTCGCTTTACGACCACGAGCTCGCCCTTCAGATATCTTTATCCAAACACTTCACCGCTCAGTTCTTGGTTTTACAGCACGCACAAAGGATGCTCTAGACTCTTCTTTAGACTTTCTGTGTTAAAGTGCAGTGTGTGTGTGTGCGTGCATGTGTGTGGCATACAGTACCATCAGCACACACTCTTTATGTCGTGCAAATCCACGAGTGATCTGTTGCTGCTAGTAGCGATCGGACAGTTGCGTGTCATGGTGCTGGCTTCACTCACGTGGATTTTAAAGGCAGGACAGACAGTGTGAGCTGCTTGTACCTAACCCGATTAAAGGATCATTTCACTCAAATAAGAGAAAATCTTTCCTCATCTTTCCCCCTGACTCCTAAAAATCTGGAGCGTAAAAATGCTAACGATGAGTACATTTTATTTTATTTTTTAAACTTTGGGTGATGTGACCCTGTACATGTGCATTTCTAAGCATCTCTTCATGTTATTTGTCAGATGAACCAATCTTCCCTTGTTATTCCTCCACCCCCACACATTTGCATTATGTACCAGTGAGTGTGTCTGTGTGTGTGTGTGGTTTTTTTGCGTGCGCTTGCCCAGATCAGTCTCCCGTGTCTGTCATTCAGTTGTATTGTGTGGGCGAGAGACCTGCAAACAGTGTTGTTGTTGTTGGGGAGTTTTTTTTTGTTTTTTAAGTTAATCACTTGAAATTTTTGCCTTTTCCTGACGCTCTTTGTTGTGTTGCTCCATGTTGTCCTTGATGAGTCGGCTGTGAGTGCGACTCACTATGCATTCTCTCATAACTGTTTTTGTAAAACAAAATGTCAATAAACCGGAAGGAGTGCAACTATATTCTCCTGTCAGAACATCTTTCTTAACTACTCTGAAATAGAGTTTTGGTTAATAAATCTGTTTTCTTCTCCTTACAACAAATATTGGAAACTTTTGCCTGCTCACGCCTCTAAAATGCATCACAATAACATAGTATGTTGTCAGGATCTGTCAAATTAGTATACTTCCTAGGATTTGCAATAACATATTAAACTATATTGGCAATATTTAGGTGTAATAAAGAGGCACTATCTTCTGTAGGTGGCTACATAAGATATTATACTGCAAGATGTATATAAATGGAAAGATGAGTGAATACCTAAAACTTAATGGGTAAACAACACTGTCAACAACAGGGTTAGATAAAATTATGTACAGTCACTGGTCAATTTATTAGGTACGCCATATTGCTGTTGGGTTGGCCTCCAGGTTGAAGGTTGGCCTTCAGAAGTTTATGAATTCATCATGGCGGAGATGAAATAAGGTGCTGGAAAAATTCCTCGGAGATGTTGGTTTGTATTGACGTAATGAAATAACGTCACACAGTCGATGTTGATTGGCCCAAAGGTGCTTTTTGGGTTTGAGATGTGGTGACTGAGGATATTTAAGTGCAGCAAATTCACTCATGGTCAAGAAACCAGTTTGAGATGATCTGGACTTGTGGTGGATGGTGGATCACAGGGCTGGAAGCAGTCGTCAGAAGATGTGTACACTGGTCAAAATGGGATGACATGGTCAGCAACAATACTCGGGTAGGTTGTCATGTTTAAATGATGTTCAGTTACTACTATGGAGCCCAAAATTGTGGCAAGAAACTATCCACCAGCAGCCTGAATCACTGACACAAGGGAGGCAAACTCTGACCCTACCATCCAAGTGTTGCACAAACGTCAAGACTCATCGCACCAGGCTGTGTTTTTCCATCTTCTATTGTCCACTTTTGGTGAGTCTATGATTTGTAGCCTCAGTTTCCTGTTGATAGTTGACAGGAGTGGTACCCTTCTACTGCAGAAGAGATGCTCTTCTGCTGACTTTAGTTGTAACAAGTGCCTCTTTGAGTTGCTGTTTCCTTCCTGCCAGCTCGAACCAGTCCGGTCATTCTCCTTTGACCTCTGTAATCGCCCAGAGAACTGCCGCTTGCTGGATATTTTCTCTTTTTCCATTCTTTGTAAACCCTAGAGATAGTTGTGTGTGAAAATCCCAGTAGATCAGTGGTTTCTGAGCCTCTCAGACCATCTTGTTTATGGGTCACAAATAAATTGTCTTCTTCCCCATTCTAGTGCTTAGTTTGAACTTAACTCAACTTTGTCTACATGCCTAAATATATTGACTTGCTGCCATGTGATTGGCTAATTCAGTGGTTCCCAAACTTTTTTTTGCTGGGCCCCCCTTGTTTAACAAGAAAAATGTTCGCGCCCCCCACCCCCGCGCGTGCACGCGCACACGCACACGCACAAACACATCCTTCAACCACAGACCCATATTTTGCTCCATTGCGGTTTATTTCACACCTCAAACATTTATTAAACAATTAAGCAAATACAAATAATCTGCAATAAATTACAGGTAGTAAGAAAATAAACTACCAACTCTTTTACTCTCCGTCCGCACCTACACCGGTATTTTTGAACGCGCAGCTGTTTCGGGCACATGTAAACGGCGTATCGAATCACTGAGAACGGAGATTTTTTAAAACTCCTTTTTTTTTTTTGCGTTTACGTGTGGACAAGGAATACAGAGTTTGTCACGCAATGTCAAAGGTATGTGCCTTTTTCACGTCACACTGTGCGCCACGTTATTGTTTACATGAGATGAATGGCAGATAGAGACAAAATACTGTTAATCTGACTCTGCAGGTTTTACACGCTTACATATACAGGCCATTACTGTCCCTGCATTTAGAAAGGCAGAGGCATCACGGTGTAATTATTTTACATGTAGTTGTTTTTTTTCCTGTGTAATAATGTTCAACATTGCTATCAATACATTTTTCAAAAAAACCCTCTACAAAATGGGTTCAAAAACATAAACAACTGTGGGATACTGTTTGTCCGTGATTTGAACAGCCCCAGCGCTGCTCCCGATGCAGGGAAAACTAATTCTGCAGGGAGACCTACCTCAGCACTTGTGCAGGTGAAACCAAAGGGAAGATATGCTTCACCATATTTTCTAGTCTTTGGCTTAGAATGAAGTTGGTTTGGAAACGTATTCAGCTATGCTTCATCTCCTGCTTTGCGTTTGTGTGGGCGCCTCGTGCTAGCAGTGTCCAAGCGTTGTTTTTGTTTTTTTTCCCTTTTCATGCCGCGCCCCCCCTGCAATAGCTCTGCGCCCCCCTAGGGGGCGGGCCCCACACTTTGGGAACCACTGGGCTAATTTAATATTTGCATTAACAAGCAACTAAACAGGTATGCCTAACAATGTGGCTCGTGAGCATAAATAGAATAAGGCAGAAAGAGACCTAACACTGCATAGAAGAGCATTTAAGGTTAAAAAATGTATGGCCCAGGGGCCAGAATCAGCTTGCCAAAGTCTCCAGTCCAGCCTGCTGCACTGCTTCCTGCACAACCATGATTAAGGTTAAAGTGGCCCACGATGTAAAATGAGTTTGAGATCCCTGATTTCAAACAAATACGTCCACTGTGTTTATAAATTGTGGTTTTCATTATTGTGAAACTTTTTGTCATTGTGTTTTTTCAATGTGTGCTATCATTATTTTTGTAAAGGACTTTTGTTAAATTCAATGATATTATTGTGAGAAAATGTAATAAGGTTTGTTAATTCATTCAAACCCCTGAATGTGGTAAGTTACAGCTAGCTGACTAACCTTGGCCCGACTCCTTGTAAATGTGATTACAGCCAAAACGCAAGCAAAACGCCAGACTCCAACCAGACTCAGAAAAACGCTGACTGTAACTTGCATGCTTTAAAAGGCTGCACGATTTAATTCTGTAACTAAGGCTAAGAGGTCTGAAATGATGATTCTCACATGACAAGCCAGCCATACTTTCAGGCCCGCTCTGAGCTCCTGTGTGTGTGTGTGTGTGAGAGAAAGAGAGAAATGAGTTTGCGCTGATTAAATAGCAGGGCAAAATGTCAAGTCATTACATAACATATAAATCTAATTTAACATACTGCTATTAGACTCACAGAACCAGTGTACTGATATTATACTGTTTTCTTTTTTCATAAACATAAATTTGGACACAATTATCAAAATAATCTTTTTTTGTGTTACAATTATTGGTGTAGCCTGATGATCTGTTTGACCTCTTATGTGATTTTGCACCAAACAGGCTGAAAACAGCATGTCGCTGTTTGGAGACATGAAGACATGACCGAGGAAGAAGGAAGTGAAGAGAGCAAGGAAAATCAAGGTGGTCCCTGGGCGCGATGGTAGAACTAGGAAAAGGCGGATTAAATGATGCTTGATGCTTTGTAAGGAAAATGCATTTGTGGGTTGAGGAGTAATTCAATTCAATTCAATTTTATTTATATAACGCCAAATCACAACAACAGTCGCCTCAAGGTGCTTTATATTGTACAGTAGATCCTACAATAATAGATACAGAGAAAAACCCAACAATCAAATGACCCCCTATGAGCAAGCACTTTGGCAACAGTGGGAAGGAGAAACTCCCTTTTAACAGGAAGAAACCTCCGGCAGAACCAGGCTCAGGGAGGGGCGGGGCCATCTGCTGCAACCGGTTGGGGTGAGAGAAGGAAAACAGGATAAAGACACAAACTCAGTAGAGTTTGTGAGCTGCAACCATGAAAAACTTGCCAGATCTTCTCTGCCAATACAAAACAGCTTATTCTGCTATTGGCTCTTATTTGGTGTCAGGTACGTTGGTTTATGGTACACATCAACTTTTAAATGTTGCCCATTACTGATGGAAATCTCACAGTCTAAGAAGGCTAAACTGTCACTTTTTATATCCTCCCTGCTGAACTTGATGTGTTGGTCCATCGAGTTAATGTGATCAGTGAATTGTAGTAGTAGCAGTTCTGAGATTTGATTTTCACCCAGGTGTCATACCTGAACCAACGACTTGGTGGTGTTCCAGGGTAGGATAACAGAGCCCTTTTTTCCACTTCTTCCATGTACAAGTTGGCCACCATGGGTGAAACTGGGGAACCCATGGCACACCCATGTTTCTGCCACAGTTCCAAGAGCCAACACACTTGGTCGGTGCTGAGAGTGGTCCTGTTGCTGAGGTTGGGGTGTAACATAGTACGAGATCATTGTTTCATCTGCCTCCATAATGCCATCTCTCACCTTCTCAACAAAATCCAAGCTGTTCTTGATGTGGTGTTTAGAGCTGCCTACCAACGGGTTGAGGGTCGAAGCCAGAAACTTTGAGATGTTATAGGTGACCGAGTTGATCATACAGACAATTGGTGTTAGAGGTACACCCTCTTTATGTATCTTTGGTAAACCACACACAGTGGGTCTCATTTCAGGGGCTCATAAGTATTTTTGTCACTGAGCAGCAGTGTTGGGACTAACGCGTTATTAAGTAACGCGTTACAGTAACTACGTTATTATTGTGGTAACGAGCACGGTAACTAGTTATTATGCCAAAACCAGGAACGCGTTACTCGTTACTGGAATTTAGATAGGCTCGTTACTCGTTACTTCGTGTGGTGGATATCGGAGCTTCCACAGATTCAATAACATTAGCAAGTGGTGGAAGCCAGCAGGTGGATGAAGGAAAAGGGAGGCAAGAGGAGAGACCCGAAGCGGCCGCCGGTCCGCGTGTCAGGTGAACTGAACTTCAGGTAAGAAGTTATGACCTGCAGTCTATCTGGGTCAGATATAAACCAAGTTGAGGTGGAGTTTATTTTCGGTATGCTGACATTTTCGTACTGCGTGCTAGCTAGCATGACGGAGTTTCTATACAGCTGGGTGGGTGCTATGTTACTGATGTTGAACTTTATTTTGTTCATACGGTTAATTATTAGAGTTGCCAACCGTCCCCTAAAAAACAGAATCGTCTGGTATTCAGAGAAAATATTACGCGTTTCGTACTGAGGTGAAAAGGAACACAGTTTGTCCCGGACTTCAGCTACAATGAAAAAGACACAAAGCTGAAGCTGCACAGCTGCCTCTTCTTCTCTCATTCTCTCCTCTCCTGTTTCTACTTCAATCACGAAACTGATCAATGATCAGCTGATCGGCTTTTCTCTCTTGTTTGTTTATCGCCCACTTTGCGCCAGAAAGAGGAAACCAGCGGATGTCGCGTTAAACAACAGCAGCACGTTTAAGCTTGATCAGCTGTTGTTAGAATTTATTTAATATTAATTTCTAGTATCAGCTGATGTTTGCTGGAGCCACAGCTGTAAAGCTGCTGGTCATGATATCGGTTTGTATATCTGGTGAGAGGCAAACATGAAGATGAAACCAGGAGATGTCCTTACTGAATCATCAGAGCTGAACAGGTGATGGAGAAACAGGTTTACCTTTTAGGTGACATGAATGAGTTGAAGGGAAGTTATGAACTGTTTCTGAGAGACAAATAACACCAGGATCCTTTTCTACGTAGCTGACAGCTGGTAACTGTGCAGGGGCGGGTCTAGCAAAGTGTTGCCAGGGGGCCAGGTAGGGCATTAACAGGGAAAGGGGGGGACAAGGAAATAGTTTTCTTTCTTATTCTCATTTAAAATGTCTCGCTTTAAAAAAAAAAAAATAATTATCTGAGTCTTACAACAAACAATTGATAGATTAATACATATATACCATCAGAACAGTGTACATCACTGTCACAACAGTGTTTGTTTTCATTCAAAGGCTTTATGATTTTTCCTATAATGGTGGGCCGGTCTCTAGTCAAAATGCCCGGGACGATTGTTTTGTCCCAGTCCAGCTCTGTATGCAGCTCATCTGCAGTCTGGTGTTACCTACATCTTCCTATTCAGAAGGCAGAATTTCCAAGTTCTGAGTACAATCAAAAGCACCACGACTGCAGTTTTTGTGTTGGATGTAAAAAGCAGGCTAGAATCATGGCGGTGGTCAACGACGGTCCAGGCGTGGGATTTCTCTCGTGGAAATGTGCACATTATTTTTTCCTTTCTATTGGTAGGTGGCACAGTGCACTTGTGGCAAGTAAGCAAGCTAGAAGACTGGCAATCTGGCTGGGTATCCAGTTACGGAAGCAACACATTAACAAGAGAATTCTGAGTAAAACCAAAGTTACTTTCCCTAGTAACTAGTTACTCTGAAAGTAACGAGTAACTTGAAGTAACTGAGTTACTTTTGATAGAAGTAACTAGTAATGTAACTAAGTTACTAATTTAAAGTAACTTACCCAACACTGCTGAGCAGTGACAAAACTTAGCAAAACCATGCACCTAACCTTTTCTGCCAGAAGGTTGATAATGTTGTTGTCATTACTAAGCGATATGAGCACCTTCCTCTCTTCCATGCTGATTAATGATCAAGAAACTGACCTCACAGCCCATTGTTTGTCAGTGATGGTAGGTTCAGTCATTATGTAGATGTACTGTTAGGGAACACCTGCAGTCAGCTGAGACTGAAGAGGTCACCTGGACTTGTGACGGAACATTTCTCCCACTAAAAACACTACATCCAGATGAACAGAATCAACTTTTTGGGATTTCCTTTTGAGCATGCATCAAAACAGCAATCTTCTTTGTGTGTTATTGAAGCTAAAAAGGTGATTACAACTAAAATGGGTATTTGTGCTGTTAAAATGTGTCCATATAGAAACTATGGCTGGGGAGAAAAGGCCCTGCATAAATGTTCTACTAGAAAAATTTATGCCATTTATGGTGATCTGTGTTTCAGTGGTCTGTTATCTGTGATTTAGGGAGTGGTTGATTTGCTTTTACTCTATGTTCTGTTCTGTTTGTTTGATATCGGTCAAATTTCATTGAATTTCATTTTATTTGGTCTCAACAGATTGTTGAAAGCACATTACCTTCCAGCAGGTGGCAGTGCCGGCCTGCTCTGCTGCCCCATTTAACTCTCACTCAAAGACTCACAAAGTCAAGCAAGTGGAGCAGATGACAGCCTGCTTCCGTCCCATTGCTCAGTCCAAATGCTGGGAGACTGGGGAAATGCCAAATTTTATTCTAATTGACACGTGAAATTTGCATGTGACTTTTTTGCCAACTAAATCAGAATATAAATGAACTGTAAAAGACACAACAACTGATGAACAATGGCGTAGCTTTCAGCTGGCAAACATTCTTCCCTAATTCACAGTTAATTCCCTTTGCTAAACAACGGGCATCGCATCATCATATTAGCTCTAGCAGGACCAGCCTGACTCATACACCACATGTATTTATTTAGTGTCAGACTGAAAGGGGCGAGTGTGTTCCTAAAACACGTTCCACAATCTGCCAGCGTTCTTGGAATAGTACAAAGGGCTTCAGGGTGTTGGTTGTGGCTCACTTGTAAATTGAGCACTGGGGACACACTGAGAAGCAACAGCTACAACAGAAAGTGATGGAGCCAGTAGGGCGTTATGACTGGTACCTTGTTTACCTCTGAACTAGAGTGGAAAAGAAAGGCGATTAGAAAGAGGCAGAAAGATGCTGTGATGGGAGCTTCAGGAAGATTACACAATGGATGGAGCAGAGGATAAGATCTCTAGACTGCTGACCCTTTGTGTGGGTCAAGTTACAAAAACACATGATACATTTCCCACAGTGTATTCTAGGAGCAACTTAGAACCTGTGTCTCCAGTAAAAAAAAAAATGCTAATAATTGACAAAGTTGTCCTGAAACAGGCTTCCTGTTATAAATTTGACTTGTCAAGCGATATTCAAGAAGAAAACTTTTAAATACCAAACACACCTACTGCAGCTCTCCCCTTACTCCACTATCACCAGCTTATGCACATATTCCATATAGAACTGGCACCCTGCTCAGCCAGGTCCAAGTTCTCTGCTCACCAATTTTTACTTCTCACAAGGACCTTTTTACACTTTTTACTAGTCACCCGATCAGCTCATAAAAGAACTGAGTTTCCAAAGCTTAGACTGTACATTAAACATAGATATAAGCACTGTGATATTACCTACTGGTTTTAGACTCCACAACCTCAACAAAAGTGCTTTGGTCTCTATTTTTTCTTTTCTTTTCTTTTGTGAAGGTAAAAGTGGGCATATTTGGTTAAGAAGGTTTAGTGCTAACTTACCAACTAACACTAGCAAGCTTGGTTAGTAGCTAATACTAGCAAACTTGGTTAGCAGCTAACAGTAGCAAGTTTGGTTAGCATGCTGTCTCCTTAAAGTCTATAGGACCAACAAAGATATTTGTTAATTAGTGCCATGTAACAGCGGTAATAGTAATAACAGTAGAAAACTAGAATTTCACTCACCAACACTGAAATGTTTGGACTTAGGAAACCAGGTTATTTGTCAAATAATTGCACTGAAGGGTACCAAAAGGTACCAACAGCATAAACATGGTGAAGGGGCCCATTTCAGTTTCTGTAAGCGGTCAGGCCTGGCAGACACCGACTGAATACCAAGGCCTGTGTTGGCCCACCAGTCAAAGCACCCACGCCCCCAAGTCTAGCACTAAAGCAATGGATATTAATGAGTGATAAAAACTTCTTATAAAGGGGAAAACTATCAAAACTTGCCAAACCGCTTCTTGTGCCAATCTTTTCAATGCTGTGAAGCTGGTGGGGGCTATAGACACTGTTGGAGTCTATGGGGATTGACTTGATTTTGGAGCCAGCTTCAGACACGCCATCACTAGACTGCCAACAGACTGCCTTCATGATAACCCTGCTTAACCATAAATTCACATTTAGAAGTAACAGGCTTTATCTCTGTTACAGTTAAAAGTCAGAGCCTGTTGGTTATATTACAGCCATCTAAAAGTTCGCTAACGTCATCCAAGAGCTCCAGGCGGACATGTTGGGCCGTACTGAATTTTCCTGATTAAAGTATTCGAGTGTAAGAGGAAGAGTACATTGATTCTTTTTTAAAAGATACATTGTCTTGCTCTAAAAGCCTCAGAAGACATGACTTCTGTGCAGCATAGTTTATCATCCATTTCATTTATGTCTCATAATGGGATTTTACAATTACATTAGAATAACTAACTTAACCAAAGAACAGCTCGAGAGTACAGATTTTCTGAATAAAATCTGAGGTTGGGGAGATAGAGAGAGCTCTGGGCATCACAGCTTAGCCCGTTACCCCCACCCCCCCTAATAACCGGTCCCAGATAAACATTGGAAAATGGATGGATGGAAAATCTTTGGTCTGTGTTGAGTCTTCCATTGTTTCATTCTAACCCTGAAATGCTACAGTCCGGTAATTGGAGGCTGTCTGCCTGTTGCAGGTTTATGTGAGGGTGAAGCAGTAGGCTCCAGATTCAGACAAGCAATCCCCTCTCATCTTGCTTTAGATGTCTTCCATGGCTCATACTGTCAGTGAAAAAACCACAACTCCGGCATATGGCTGACATGCACAAAGCATTATGCACACCACATTGCGTGCATGGATTAAAAAGGAAATGCATTTGCTCTCTGTCTCTAGCTCTTGTTCTTCCCTGAGCACTTAAATCTTATATTGTTCCTGGATCTTAAAAGCCACCCAAAATTAATACTAAGTGTAGCTTTTTACATCTTAGGCGCGGCTGTCTGTGGCCTGAGAATCTCCAGCCATGCTTGTGGGTCTGTGCTGTAAGGTTGTTCTTAGGCTGCATTCTGGTCATGTACTTCAGGCCATAATTATGAGTTGTAGGGGGAAAACCACTGATATCAACTTCCGAGTTGCAATCCCAAGTTGGAAAAATAAGGGGCACAGAAACATTTCCAGTTAGCTGACTGCAATGTCAGCAGCAGAGGATTGCTGACAACATGTCTGCACAGGCACCAGTGCTCATATTTCTAAATGAACCAATATTAATACTAATACAATTAATTAAGCTAATTTAAGTGCAACTGTCTATGAAACACATTTCCTGTATTGTGTTTTAACGGCCAGCAGAGGGAGAGGTCGCTAGTTTTCAAGCAATTGAGATTACTAAAGTATTTGAATTATTGGTTTACTGCTGATTGATTACCTCAATAAATATTTTACTAATGGTTTTATGATCTTATCCGCCAGTTTTGAGTGTTAATAAATCAAGAGGTTCACAAACGTTTGGTTTGCCCTAGCCAGTGTATCATATCACACAGGTATACATACAGTGATTAAACCACTCAGCACTGACACGAAGAATAACTAAACTTAAAGGTGTTTTCTGAGTATTTCGACATAAGCTTTTTGAGAGCAGGTCGGTCATTGTTATGTTTAAGGCTAACTTGTTGAACAGCTAGGTCTGGTGCTTCAGCATACAGTGCAGCACATTCACTCAGAATAGTTTAAAATGTAGAGCAGTGTACCTCACAGAGAAAAAAAACATAACCATTGCAATAAATCTTCACAAAAAGTACTTTATATTAAATGGGAAATTAAGCAGCCAGAGCTTTTTTTAAATGTTTTTTTTATGATAATACTGTAATGTAATGTTTACATCCACATACACACACACAGACCTGTTGTTATCTGTTTAGATTTTTCAGGAAGAACTAGTTATTAGGTGTCTGGAGCACCATAGACAGTACAGATTCATCCTGTGGGCAGCAAGACCCAGACAATTACACAATTACACAGACAGTATTTCAGCCACAGCCTGTTGACTGTGGACTTAAAAGTCAGACTGGCAAGGTTGAATTTAGAGACATTTCTTTCTGTCTGAAACACACACTTACATCACTATATATGTGATTGCAAAGTGAAGGGAAATACAGCCAAACCAGGACAAAGTACTTCCATTTATTTTCTCACAAGCAGCTATCCTCATGATGATTCTGTGACACCACTTCGGCTGTAGGGACACTGTCCAATTATGGTCGGCCACACAACCTGGTCCAGGAGGGATTAAAAAAACTCAGACACAATGAAGGTGTGACACATGAGGACTGGATAGAGACAGATAACCAGAGGGAATGGTAGGCAAAAAAGATTACAATGGGGTGTAGATGTTGGGAGGTAGAGACAGAGACGACATAATGAAAGGAAGTGAATGAAAACATCCCATGCAAAGTGTCTGTCAAAGGACTCGCAGAGGATTCGGTGTGTGCTTGGTGAGAAGAGCCATGGCAGCTTCTTCTGAAGTCAGCACTGAAAAGCAGGGAGATACACACACACACTAACTTTCACAACTCTCACAGCCTCTTTCATAGACAATAGATATGCTCTTACACAAGAGTAGAAATTCACTGCTTGCACACTCACACAGCATGCAGCATGAGTCATGTTCGGTTGAAGTTGCTTCTGCCTCAGCTACATCAACTTTCTGACTTTATGAGTAACAGGCGTTTTACTGTCTTAGGTGACAGCTTGAAGATTGATGGGTAGATATTTCCATGCTTCTTTCAGGCTAAGTTAAGCACACCATCTCCTGACTCCAGCTTCATATTTAATAGACAGACACGAGGGGTGTTATTGATCCCCTCAACTAACTTTTCTAGAAAGAAAATGAAGCGTGTTTACCAGACAATGTTGAATCATTCCCTTAATGACTCACTGCAGAGGAGCAAGGGGGAAAAAAATCAGCTGATTTATATTGACTGACAGGCGAGTGATCTGGGCTGTGTTAAACCCATCAGCTTCAATTCTCCAGTCCTCTTTGGAATTGATTCGAGGCCAGCTGCTAAGGGAGCCGGTGGTCTACTTTCTACAATGAGCCTCATTTCATCCAGACCTTTATTACTCACAGAGGCTTGCTTACCCGTGTTTCCGTACACTTTTAATACCATTGCAGGTGAGATGAGCACAGCTGGAATTGGACTGGGATGATGGAGAGGGAGTTAATATTGATATGAACTGGCATTAGGTGGAGTCACAGTGGTTACTGTGAGCACACACCACACCTAAATCCAAACAAACCAGTGTGATCGTCATAAACTTGAACTGGTTTAGCTTTTGTGGCAAGGTGCATTAGATGTGAGAAATAAGCTTGCTGAGCCATTAGTTTTGGATAAATCAATAGTTTTAGATAAATCCATAAACAATGTCAGCATTAAGTTATTTATTTAAGTATGCACATTAATCAAAGACAAAAAAGATCAGGAAATGTTCTATGGAATGGTTGGATTACATATTGCGTGTGTCACCAAGACATAGTCTCAATTATAGAAATATTTTCTTATGAACTTTTTCATAACAAAAAGTAGAACCAGTGCTCCAAGTTCACGTAAATACACTGCAAAGGCACTGAGCCACTGTGATTAAGCTCAGCATAAAACTATGTAAGGCATGAAGTGGGCTCCACCCTGCCTCAGCTCTAAAAGCGAGAGTGTAACAGGAAGTGCAGAGAAGCCGACACACAAAATAAAAGCACATATTTAGACACCTTCAGGGAAAAAATAGCATTTGGCAACAAAAGCTCACAAAAACACTCCACGACGTCGTTCGGTGCGTGTTCTTATAACTCCATGCCTGTAGACTGGACACAAATGCGCATTAAAAAAAATGCTGTTTTTAAGTGAAGCGTTTCTCTTCGGGCGTCGTGACCGGAAACGCGTTGCTGGGCTGCTAGCTTAACGCTAGTCACCTTTTCTTGATCCCGACCCTCCAGCCAATCAGCGGCTGTCAGGGACACATGAACGCCGATAATATCCGCGGAACAGCCGCTGCAGGCAGGAGGAACAAAGAAAGCCGCTCGCTGTCCGTAAGGCGTCCTTTCACTTAGTCAACACGGACGTATACCGTGTTGGATTGGGTCTGTGTGGGTTTTTGTTTATCTTGTTTTTCTTTCAGTCTTTAGCGTAACTATTACATGTTATTCTACGTGTTAAGTCCGAGCAGTCGTTTTTACTGAGGAAAGAGGAAACTTGGCGTCGTGAGAGGTGGTTTAGTTTTTTTTTTTTTGTTGTTTTTTTTCGTCGGGTCGTCTTTGTCGAAACCCTCCAGCTTCGGATGCGCTTACCGGAGGTCTGTGTGTGGTAAGTTAGTTTTTCTTTTTCTATCAGTCAGAGTCTGTAAAGAACGCTCGTCGCTTTGCATTGCGGGAAGCAGAAAACTCCTCCAACTCAAACTTTGCCTGTTTGATTTCTGAGGCTCGCGAAAGCGACTACACCTTCTTCTCACGAACAGCCCGGAGACGGGAGCGTTCTCCCGAACTCCACTAAATGTTCGGGTCTTTTTTTTCGTGCTCCCCTGCTTGATGACAGACGACACAAAGAACAACTACACTTAAAGGTGTTTTTTGAGTTTTTCTGCATAAGCTTTTTGAGAGCAGGTCGGTCATTGTTATGTTTAAGGCTGACTTGTTGAACAGCTAGGTCTGGTGCTTCAGCTGGCGTATATAGCCTTTGTATACTCATCTAAATGGCTTCGTAGGGAGTCAGCCGTGCCCGGAAGCATTAAGATGACATTGCTGCAACATTAAGTCAATCGACCTGTATTGAGTTTGACTAAAATGTGTCAACACCAAACTATTTTTTTCATTATTCCTTTGCCGTTTTAAAGGATCACGCATTAAACTAGTTTTCCTTGCGCTTATAAGCTGCTTAAAGGCACTTTTTAAGCACAGCTTTCACCACCTGAATGCCTGAGGTCTTGAGATGTTTTCACATGTGCTGCCTGATTGGTTTAATTTCGCTAGTTGGTGAACTTTTTTTCTTTTTCTGAAACGGGCTGCTTTCCATGTGAGCAAACAAGGTAGGTAGCCTAGTGTGTTTCAACCAATAGGAGCTAGGCTGTTTGACTCCATTCAGTGGCCATTTAATCTTATGCCTGCCTGCTATTCAAGGCTAAACGCCTTGCCTGTAACCACACCATCTGCTTTGCCCTCCAGGGTATTGTCAGGCTACTGTCCAGATCAAGTGTTATGGGAGATTTGTGTGGGTGGACCACAGCAGATGGTAAGATGGAGAGCATAGCTGGCTGATGTGGCAGCTAGGCAAACCATTGTGGTGGTTGGTTGGATCGTGTTTTTAGTTGTCAACAGTGTAATAAACAAAAGCCAGAATCTTTCAACAGGCAAGCACTTTCCACAGCTCCATCAGAGGCAGCATTGGACATGGTGTGAATGTTAACTAGCTTCCCATACAGTACAACAGCGAGCTTATCTTCTCCTCATAGAGGGGCCAATGACCCCTGCACTCCACTTCCAGCCATCTGGATTTCGACCCTGTGGCTATCATGACGTCAGCTCACCTCCCTTTGGCCACGGATAAATGTAAACATGGCGTTAGAGGTCAGCAGTTGAGTTCTGATTTATGTTTAATTTATCTTATGGGTCATCTTCAGTCATATAAAAGACACTGGCCAATTAATGCATTAAAAAGCAGGGAAATGATGTTTCTTCAGCTTCTGGATTTTTATGGCTGATTGGAGCCCACTGACTGTGGGGTGTGTGTGATAACAGACCGCCTCTGTGACATAGTTTAACCTGCGTCAGTAGACCTTACTTAATGACCAGTGATGTGGATTTATTTTTAGTGAGTGGGGTCTTTGGATGTGCATCCCCCCCATATAGGAATCTCACCAATTGGTGCTATGAGGTTCACGAAGGCGACATAATTGCTCATCACAAACTAGTTTTATAAGATCTTTATGAACTTTATGATAAACTGATCATAAGGTTACGCCACAGAGATTGTGATAGATACATGAATTCTCCACCTTCAGACTATACTGAATGTGTCTTTGTTCACCAAGGTACCAACTACCGCCATTTATTTATCCACATCTGATGCAAGTCATAGATGCCTTGTGACGTATGCAGAAGTGGTGCGGTAGACCCTTTCTGGATCTTATCTACTGGTTTCCATCAATAATTTGCATATAACAGAAAAACCGTAAATTCTTCAGCGTAGCATTTCTGATATTTCTACAGTCTGAACCACGAGTTACACTTGGACAACTTTCTAAGGTTTGTGTGGATCCAAACATTGAAAGACTGAGCCCTAAAAATGCCAAGATCATTTGGTGCAGCAGTTGGAGTATCCAGTTATCTGATATACAGTTTGAACAGAGCATAAATTCTGCTTTTCTGTCTCCTCCGGCTCTTACAAACCCTGTCCTGCCAATGTCTCTAAAAATGAGACAATCTGCTTTTTTGTTCTGGATGTGGACAGGAAGTATATTAACATTTGTTGCTGTTTTGTTTGTTTTTTAAAAACAGAAGCTCGCTTTGCTGCTAGGATGTTACCATTCAGACACCATTTATAGACCTCCCTTTTTATTTATTTTAAAGTTTTGCACATAAAATGTGGTTTGGACAAATCCTTGTGCTTACTGATACTCATTTACTTCACAGGGATCAAAGTGTACCCTAGTGGACAACTATAAAGCCCCTTTTCCATTAGTACCTACTTGGATCAACTCGGCATGGTTTGCTACGGTTTTCAGGGTTTTCCATTAGGTCATAGTACCTGGTTCTTTCTTAGTACCTGCTTGTCCGGGCTTCCAAGCAATCCGAGCAGGTACTAAAATGTGATGTCTTAAGACTGCATGCCACTGATTGGCCGGTCAGTGGTGTCACTCGATGAATCATGAGAGCGCCTTGTTCACGAAAATTACAACCACCATTTTTTTTTTTTTTTTTTTTTTTTTTTGAAACCCGGCAACAAGGGAAATGGCTACAAAAACAACACTGTGGTCCCTGAGTCTGATGAAAAGCCACAGACCGAGCACCAGGTATGTTCTCGCCTAGACGTCCACCTTTTTTGTAGTGTTGCGGGACTCTCAGAGGCGATGCTATGACGACAACCATGTATGTTAGGTAGTACTGGATTGTAGTGGAAAACTAGTCAATCCAAGTTGAGTTGTAACGCTCCATGGTGAGTCGATCTGAGTAGGTACTAATAGAAAAGGGGCTTTAAATCCACTTGAGTCACTCTGCATCAACAAGTGGAAATCTTCTGTGATGTGACTCTTTGTCAAAAGGGACTCAGCTGGTTGCCAGAAATGTACTGGTTAACCTTGAGTTTAACCAGTGTATTTCTGGTTAACTCAAGGTTTCCATAGGTGATCCTGTGGAGCGATTATTGGTCTCCCACTCCAGCATTTGTCTCCAGATTGCTCCGTGTCTCATGATCCACTTATGGTAGCATACACAGGTTAGCTATCAGCTTTCTGTTCTCCCTGAGGCAGCGGTCCCTTTGTGTAAACATCCTGTGGAGATGGCAGGCATGCAGAGACTGGTGGTTGTCTTTGTGAGATGGGCTCTATGGTCGGTGTCCAACTCATGTCTAATGTTTAAAGACCCTGTGTCCTCGATCACCATCAAGGACACACGCTCAGACTTTTTTTTTGTCTTTTGTGTTATTTTCTTTTTTTAAATTTTATATAATGTTCATGTAATATTAGAACGTTTGTTTTAAATAATTACAATATTCAAGAAAGTAATTGCAATTTCCTGCCGTAAGTGAGCAGTTGTGCTAGTCAGGCAATCATAGATGGCGTCATTATCACAAGCTTATACAGAATGCTAAAATGTGCTTTGATGGTGGTTAAAATATCTGTATGGATCTCCCAAGTAAAATATAAATGTGGGACACGTGACAGAGCCTGGGATGACTGAGAGTAATTCAAACATTGTCAGGAAAGAGCACTGCGCTGAAATAAAAACACAACAGAATGGTGTGTAACCCAATTTTCAAGCAGCACTTGCAATGCTCATAATTTTTTAATAAGTGAAAAAAATGGATTGAAACTGTTAGGAGACACTTTCCCTCCATAGACAAAAATTTAATACTGTCTCTCCGGTACCTGCTGGAGGGATTCCAACAGAATTCCATTTTTATCTGTCCGGTTAATCCCTCCATCCCACGCTCACTTTAACAGAGACTTGCACTCGGTAGTAAAGATGTACACTCAGAGCCCAGGCTGTTTCAGCAGAGCAGGGCTGTAGTCAGTGTGTCTGATGCTGACTCAGTAGAATGTTAATGTTGTGAAATCCCATTAAGAGCAAGCCAGTGCTGAGCAGGGCCCAGCCTGGGCTTTACGGGGTAGCAGGTCATTTTAAAAGGCCAGCAGTGTCCCTGTGTTTGCACTCTTGTAATAGGATCTAATTACTTGAGTGGCTCACAGTAAATTGAACGGCTCTTTTAAATTGCTGCCACTCATGTTTAGTTGCTCTTCAAGGCAGTTAAAATGATTTTTTTTTTTTTTTTTTTTCTTAACAAGTGTTACTGATGGAGGATAACCGTTTTCAGAGAGGCTTTAGTCCAAAGGGTAAATGCTGCATGGATTTGCCCTAAGGCTTTAGCCATTCTTGTTGGCTGGGGTTGGGGGTGGAGAAACAAATCCACCTATTGTTTTTGTTGCCCTGTCCTGATAAGGGTGATTGAACAGCAGGGACTGTATGCAAAGCAGCAACATTTCCCACCAGGTTCAGCTGCGACTACCACTGGCTTTCAGACGGGTCGTTTGTGGCCTTTGTCTGCTATTGAATAGGAAAGGCTAAGCTGCTAAGCGTCCACCCCATCTCTGTCATGACACTGATAGACTGTATTGATGCAAAGCCTCTTCTTTTTCTTTTAAGCAAAAGGCTTCTTTTAATATGCTAAACAACTGAGAAAACCCAGCTCATTGCATTCTTACTTCAGGCACTGTATGTATGACTAGAACATCAGAATACTGCATGCCACCTGGTGGTACCTGGTGCTATTTAGGGTTTGTATTTTTTACCCAGCTCTTCAGGCACACCAAGGATTTTCTCAGCAGAGTGTGTAGAGGGAGAGACAAAATACCAGGGCTGTTTATCTTTCACATCTAAGAAGGATGCGGTATAAAGAGCTCCTCTTGGAGAAAGTTTCCACCCACGTTTCTGTACTTTGCGCAGAAGCTGGGCACAGTATGCATAGAAGTACAAACTCCTATGAATGAAAATTACTCTTGTAGAGCTGCACCCAAATGTTCAGCTACTTGGGATATTTGTTTACTGGTTTTATTTTGGGGATGTCGTGATCATCCTGTAGTCTCTATTTTCCTGTCTTGAAACAGTCTAACGAGCCAAGCTTTCATTAGTTGCAGCTGATTACTTCCAAAAAAAGTATTTATTTTGCTATTAAGCAGTAAGATCTTAAGTTTGCCTGCATGTGTCTTGATCTGTGGATCACTTTCAATAGTTGACTGCAGCTCTTTTGCTAGCACTGTGACTACAGTCTCCTGAAGCATTCAAGCCCCATTTGACTCTCTTTGTCCTTGCAGCCAAAGGGGAACCAGCTGTGGTGTAGGAAGGCTGTAAAATGCCCTGTGAGATGGGCTTTAGGGTCAGAAACGCCCCCAAACTGGGCAACTTATTCCATCCCTCGTTTTTTTTAATTTGAATTGCATTTAAAGTGCTCCCGTCTGTGATCTCTTTTCATAACTGCATGGTTTCCAAATAATCAAGATTCCATTATTGATATAGAGATGCAAAACTACCAGATTTATCTGATTGACCCCACTTACCTGTCTGTAGCAGTATGTGGTCTGTGCTGTCTCTCTTTAACTGCTGCATGCAAAACAGTGTACCCAAACCCCTGGGTCAGCACGAGGCCAGAGTCCACATACACAGCCTCCGTGAATCATCTCACCTCGGATAACGTATTATGCAATAGTGTGTTTGTGTATGTTGGTACAAGAAGTGCAGACGTACACGGCAGCCTGCTGTCAGCTTACCGAAACAGAATTTGAAGGGATAACAGGAGGGTGGTGGATGCATTTTGTCAATATGCTGAAGCAGAGGCATATGATTAACAGAGTGTGAGTAAACCAACTCTAGATGCAATGTTTCACTTTGTCAATAGTCTTGTGGCTTTTTCATTTGAAGCTGTGCACTGACTGTGGTAAATCTTGTGGCAATGGGATAATTGTGTAGCAAAACCTGTATAAATTGTTCTGGAGCAGTCGCCAGCTGTGCTCATTTCATGATAGTGGCCTTTATGTCCTCATATCCATATACTGTAAATACTTATTGTGTTAACAGTCAGTTTCTGAAAGGAAATCATTCCACGTACCACTAAGTTCAGATGAATGTGGTTCAGACTTTCTTTTTGAATAAAGTAAGTCTTTTTAATCCTCATGATTTCTAACCTTGTTTACTACTTTAGTGGTGCTTAGTCAGTGATTTGGACATGATAGATTTTTTTTTGGTTTTTTTTTTGTTTTGTTTTTTTTTTGCCACCTGCAGTTGTTGACTGTGCGTCTCTGCCTCCTCTATGTATTTTCAGTAACTGAAGAGCATGCACTATTGGGTTGAGATCAGGGGGCTTACTTGGGCATTGAAGAATATTGCATTTCTTTGCCTTGAGAAACTCCTGGGTTGCTTTTGCAGTATGTTTCGGCTCATTATCCACCTGAACTGTGAAGCACTGTCCAATCAATTTCGCAGCATCTAAGTCTGAGCAGAGAATATAGTCCCGTACACTTCAGAATTGATCCTGCTGCTTCTATCTGTAGTCACGTCATCAAAAACACTAGTGGTCCGGTTTCACTGGCAGCCATACATGTCCATGCCATAAAATGTCTCCACCCTGTCTGACAGATGATGTGGTGTGCTTCAGATCAATAGCTGTTTCTCCCCTTCTCCATACTTTTCTCTTCCCATCATTCAGGTACAATTTTATTTTGACTATCATTTGTCCAAAGTCTAATCTGGCAGTATTGTTCTTGAGTGAAACCTGCAGTTTCACCCTCGCTATTTCTGTTTATGAAGGTGTTTCTTGACTGTAATAATGATAATAATAACTTGCAGACCTTTCTTTGAAAGCATTTTATATCTTCAAACAGCTATTTGAATATTAAAAAAAAAAAAAATCTAAATAAATAAAAACAATACGAAAAAAACGATAAAACAAAAGGGAATAGTAATATGAACCAGTAAAAACTTTAGGAATAGAATTAAGACCTTAACAATGGTATGCCTGCCCCCTCAAAAGTGCTCTTAACTTGACTAGATGTTGTGAATTATTTTTCTTAACCATGCAAATAATTGTCTTTAGTAGGTGACTTCAAGATTGTATTGTGATATTTCAAGGAAGTTAAATTTGAAAAAAAGAAAAATGAAACATTTTGTCTGATTGCAGCTTGCAGGGAGCAGTATTTATTAATGCAGATAATATGAAGGGAAGATTCCATCCTTTTCCAGTTTTCTACCCAGAATGTTGTATTATCACTTAATAATTTTAAACCCTTCTCCAACACCATGTAATTGCATCAATAATTTACATCCACCACATGCTCGTCCTGTCATATAAGGTGGAGATGCCCAGTCTTCTAGCAATGCTTGGTTGATGAATTTGCTTACTTTTTGGTCTTACAGCAGGCTGCTAGTATATCATTTTTGCTTGGCTTCATAGTTTGGTTTTACTCATTAGTGTGTTTCTATTTTTTACGGGGAACAATTTTCTTACCTGTTCTGAAAAGGGTTGTTTTGAAAGACATGCAATCACTAGTAACCATTCCACTTTCATAATACTGAATTTAGCTCTCTTTATAGTCATTGACTGATGGGCAGCTTTCGCTCTCTGACATGTTTGGGCTGCTAGAGAATGTAAACGACTGGTGTCGCTTTAGCATTGATATAGTGAGATGATACTTGTGGCATTAAAAATTTGTAATGGCTGTGTTGGTCAAAGCATTCATTCCTCAGAATGTACCACATTGCTGATTTGGCTTCTCCTAAAGTTTTTGCTACATTTCTCCGATAGGTTTATTTTGGTTTTTCATTCAAATAACTGACTCCTTTACTTGCATCCAAAAGTCTTTGGACCTCATTAAAGACTTTTAGTGAAAAACTTTTGCCATTGAAGGTTTTTGTCATGGAACAATGAGAGAACGAGCCATGAAACTACCTGTCAGTCAGTTGTTGCATTTGTTTTGAGCCTCTGAAAATGGGGCACTATTTATATAAATAGATTTAAATTGGTGCTGCAATGCCTTGTTTTAATTGAAGGAGTTTAACCAAGTCTGAAAGTCTGCATTTTAGATCCACTGGTGGTATACAGAGGTAAAACCGTTTGTATCTAACCGCATGCTTTGGGATGTTCCCAATATGACATCACCATTTAGTTTTAGGTCCTCATTGGAGGCTTCAACTTTAGCTTTTTGACACTCTCTGTTTTGGAAGTTTAGAATCAGAAGTGAGTGTTTTTTAACATGGGTTACCAGGAGTTTTCCTACATGTGAAAGGGAAAATCATGTTTAAAATATTAAGCTTAAAATCCACTTTTGTTAATCAATTGTCTTAAAACAAACAAAACAAAACAGGGTAATAAATGTATACATCTGTCATAAGAAGGTAACATGGACTTATTGCTTCAAAGATATGCTATCAACAGTGCTTACAGAGTTTATTGAGCTCCCAAAAGTCTATTTTTATCCAGGAATTTTAACTCTCACCAAAACGTTGTTTCTTATCTTATTTTGTTGATGGGACTTGCACATACACATGCCTCCACCTGTATTTGCAACCGTCCCAAGAGCCTAACCATTGTTTAGCCGTAGTTCACTGACATGAATAATTGAGCTGTGCTCCTACATCTATGCCCTAGGGATCCTGTTGTTCTACTGATGTTCAACATCTTTGTAGCCTGCTGTATTGCTCTGCAAGATGTCAGCATCCTTTGTTCACAGCAGTTGGTCCATCTAAAGAACCCTATTAATCTTTCCGCTTTCTCTACAATTTTCTTGAGTAGTTTAAGGTTTAGTAGGTCAGGTGTCCTGTTTAAATGCAAATAGGAATAGCATTTGCCACCTTTAAAATATAATCTTTGTTTTAAAAAATTTAGCCCGTAGATTTATTGCACTATTGATTATCTACATGTTCAGATAAGGTAAGCTTTAGCTTTTTGTAGTGAGTTCTCTTGAGTTTGGGACAGATGAGTGTCTTTGAGGCTGAGTGTTTCTGGGACGCTGGGAGAGGAAATTGCTTAGATCAAAGTGACACAAAAAGGAGAAGACAGTTTTCACACCCCTGTCTTTTTTTCTTCTTCTTCCCCTTTCTTCCAAATTTTGTTTTGCATTTTTAATTGGACGTCAGTCAAGTCCTTGAGCAAAAAACCCATTAATTATCCAAGTAAATTCAGTCCGTGTTTGACTGTAGCTAATGACTTATTTTCTCCAGGGTAGATGAGGCCACAAGCTCTCAACTATAGCAGATTGAGCTTATTTAACTGCTCAAAGTGACATGGCACTTTTGATCTGCTAACATGCCTTCCAGTTAAGCTCAGTGTCATCACAACCATCCCATGGCCTACATGCAGAGTTTGTCAAGTCAGTTTTGAGCATAGCTCGTTATGCTATTAAAATGTGCTTTTAACTACCTTCCCCCCCCCTCTTGTAGCAGGAGAAGGGCATCAAGGAATCTGAACACGACTCACAAGTAGAGCAGGGCGATATGACCAAAAATATTTATCACAATATACATTTGAAAATTTGCGATAATGATATAATTGACACTAGACAAAATACTTTACAACTCCACAACTTTATTAGTGCAAAAGACCCCATCAATGCATTTTCACTTAAACAAGCAATTGTTTTTTATGTGCATTAAAGTTATATAAAAATGTAGCAGTGCAAATTCCTTGCTGACAGTTTAACCAAAAGGCATTTCCAGTGGAAATTGGCCGACATATCCTCAGCATAACCATGTATAATATCCACAAAACTTAAAAAGAGGTTATACACACACACAATGCGGTAATATTATGTTGAAGCACAGTACGTAACACTTCGCGAGGCGCCTGCCTACGATAGCCGTAATGCTCCGACAATCCATCAAGCGGTGCGGGTTCGTAGCTTAGCAAAGTCGTACTGAAACATCTGACAGATTTTCGAGCGCCGTGTACCACATAAAATCGTTTCGAGGTCAGTAAACACAACCAGAATTCATACATAAGGCACACGGGATTATAAGGGGCACTGACGATTTTCAGAAAAATCAAAGGATTGATTTTAAGTGTGCCGTATTTTCCAAACAACACGGTAATAACGACGGCCCGCTAGCATGCGCTACCAAAAATAGTGCTTTGTTGTGTATCTGACGGACGAAAGCTAAACCAGTTCCACACCACTGAAGTTGCAGCATTTTTACAAACCAATTCTGGTTCATCCGTTTCATTTAACGATCCACTTTCGCTCTTCTCATTCTGCGTCGCCGCCATGTGCGTATGTAAACATAGGCACTGCGCATGCGCGTTTTACCCACATTCTATCGCGATATTTCATTTTCCTATCGTTGCCCAAAATTACACCGGTATTACTGTGAACGGTATGATATAGCCCAGCCCTACTCACAAGATCACTTATCTTTAAATTCTAAAATGAATGAATAAAAGTGGTCTTGAGCAATCGTTCTCCAAGCTTTCTGAAGGAGTTTCAGAGTTTTTCTTTGGATATTAGCTGCTTTTTCACTCACTTTCAGTCCAGTCAATGTACCTGATCATTTTTCAGAGGTTTCTTTTGTTTGGTAAGCTACCTACCAAATCTATGAATCGAGCAGTAAACCAGTACCTCATTCCAGGAATGAAAACGAATTTTAAATTGTATCTTTAGGCACCTTATTACATCAGCCTGTTGTAAAAACATGCTATTTGTTCCCATTGTGGTTCTATCTACAAAAAACAAAATGTCAGCGATGATGTAGTTTTACAGGCATTAAATGGTATATTTGAATCAACAAGGTGATTCAGAAAGATTTATTGGCCAAATACTTAACATATCTCAGCATGGTGTGTGTGGCTTTCTTAAATTTGAGACTGGGCAAGTGAAGGACCAAAGTAGTGGAGCTATGACTGTGTCTAATAATAAAAGAATAATGTTAGTGTGAGAGCAAGGCAGGAGGTGTTATCCAGCCTGCCCGATTGTAATGTAAAACTTTGTCTGTCATAAAGTCTTAGATTGATGTTTAGAAAATTTACCAGCAATTAGAAACAGTGGCAGCTGAACTTCAAACTCTATTTGACCAGCAATAAAAATTATCCGACGAACAGGAAATAAACAGGGGCGGTAGCTGAATACAGTTGCGTGAACCAGCATTGTTCTAATTTTTTATTTTGATTTTTTTTTTTTTTTTTTTTAAATTTTATTTTAAAAAAAATGCGTGTCCAGTCTTTTCCTGGATATCAGTTTTCAGTTTGAATTTCTAGTTTCAAGAAATTGCCTCACATATTTCGCAATTTCCTAGGAAATTATAAAGAACTGAAGGGTGGCTCTTGACATTTGCCCAACGCCGTACATGATGGTGAAACTTCCCCAGAGCAGTTCTAGTTGAATGCTATGGAAAGATATAATGCACCCCTGTGTGGTACTTTACAAGTAAATTATTTACCGCAAGGGGACTCCCTGCTAAATTAGCAAAATCAATCACTCAGGAAAAAAACCCCTTCCTATTAAAAGCACTAGCGATGGATGTGGCATAGAGCTGGTATGTTTGTTGCCCAGCCATAATATAGCGCACCTAAGAAGATGAGAATTGTGACAAAGGATTCAACTTCTGGCCAAAGGATAATCACTTAAAAACATTTATAATGACATGACTTTTTTTTTTTTCTTTTTTTTAAGTGGGGTTTAGTTTACTCAGCTGAAGTCATTTTGGTTTATCAAATGAACAACACCTACAGGAAATTTAGAATTGCATCTGTCAAGTGTGATTAAACAGACGCATGACCTTTTTAAATATAGTTTGTTCCAGTTCAGTAAATTTATAGACGGATGTCACAACCTTTATGAACTTTCTCACATTTATTGGTTACAACGTGGCAATAAAAAAATCCCTGGAACTGCAATCAGGTCAATAGTAGAAAAGAGATCGTGCTGCCAGTCATGTTGGTTGTTGTAATTTTTATATTCAAATGTTCTTGCTTTATCACTGTGTTTATTTGTTTCTCATCTGTCAGGTACATACAAGGAGCAGGTTGTTCAGCACCTCAAAGCAGCTAACAGGGTTGTTCATCCTCATGCCAGGCATTAACTTGTACAATAAAGATAAGCTTTATCTTTACTGGCCACTATTTTGGTCTTGGCCCATGAGCTGCTCAGACAGTAGAAGTGATTGGTTACGAGTGTTTTTGAATTGAAAAACAGAGCTGGAAACTATCGTGGGCTGTAGTGTCCCAAGGGCCTTCTACTGATAAATGGTTCACTGCCTCTTCCCTCTAGCCATCATTAAAAATGTCAAATCATTAAAAGCTGCACTTCTTCATAATCACCACCCTCCTCACTGATGGGAGATGTCTCCTGGCCTCATCTTTCCTGTTTTGGAGAATGCTTAATTGCTTTCTCTAGTGTTTGTAAACTAAATTTGAATTGTTCCTCAGTCGCCTCAAACCAATTGTCCTGTTAATTATTAGTAGATGATAAAAGAATGAAGCAGTTGCACTGGCAAGGCGACAGATGCTCAACACTCATGCACCTAGTTAAAGATGCCTGCGCAGTCATGGGGTTAAGGGTCTTGTACGAGGGCAGTGTGTTCTTTAGGAAGTGAACATTAAAAGAGAACAAAACTACGACACAAAAGTGGTTACACCCATGTAAAAATAGCCACAGTTTAGGCCAAGATGGTCCAAATCTGAGTTATTTAAATAGAATCGTAGGTATAGATGTTCTCGCAGTAGTTATTAGACACTAAGGACACATTAGCTGTAAGTTGCCTGGCTAGTTGACATCTAATAATTGGATGCCCATGATCTAGTAGAGAAAAATATACAAATAAATGTAAAAGCAGTTCTGTTACTATGGTTTTGAATGAAGATGAAAAAACTTAAAGCCAGTGGTTATCCTACTTTGTGGCTTACTGTAGGTGTATTTAATAATGTAACAAAACAAACAAAAGTGTGTAATGCAGTTTTCAAGTTAATGGGTGCAGGTTCAGGATCGGTCCATTACAAGAAGGTGGCACTTAAATGTAGGTATTTACAAGCACAAGGGTAAGAATGGTAATGGATTTAGACCAAGCCTGTATCAGCCAGCATATTTTAAGCCAGCCAAAGTGTCCATGCTCACTAAATTTTTTTTTTGACTGCACCTCTGCCTGTCCAACTTTGTCACCATGAACCCCATGGTGACTGCTGCATCACACAGGCATTCCTGTTGGCAGTGAGAGTGCAACTTCAGGGAAGCTCCCCAAGTGCTACTTAATATGTTGCAGCATGGTTCAAATGATTTTGCTGCCAAACATGTCTAATCCTAAACTTGACCTCCAATCTGAAACATTAATTGACCACAGAGTGATTCATCTTTTGTGAGGCATCCAAAAGCCTGGGACCTGGAAAGAACAATATCCAAGAGTCCATATGCCATCACTGAACATTGGACAGGATGTTGAAACCGTGGTCCCTTCTCACCTCTATGTAGCTCTCCCATCGCTCTGTGACGTCGGTGTAAATATAATGGTGCCTGTGCGTGCAACTGCTCATCACGGAGCATATTGGCACCTTGACTCCAGATTGAAAAGTGTTATGATAATAAAATCTAAATGTTTTGATGGCGTTTTCAAGAAAAGTCTCTTTTGTGCCTCATTTCCAGTAATCACACTGGTTTTAAAATATAAATGTGCATCATCTTAAACCTTCAGATAGGGCGGGCTGCTCCTTCACTGGTTATGCTATGGCGATGAATGCTTGTGTGTCACTGATATCACCTTGACTTGAGTTTCCACACCAGCTCGCTGCCTGTCACTGGAGCTGTGTGGAGGCAGAGTGGGAGGAAACAGGTGGCGACGAGTGAGGGGCATTGGAAAGAGGCTACTGTGTAAGCTCTGTGAGCAGTCCTGCTGTTTGGTCAGACTACACACTGTCGGGGCCCGGATCAGTTAGATGTTCTTGCTTTTCTTGAGGGCTGACAGTTTGGAAGAGGTGCACTCTGTTGCCACCGTGCTAAATCCATCATTTTTTTTTTTTTTTTTTTCCCCTCTCCTATAAGTGCTGTTTAGCTGAAAAAGACACAATGCTATAGTTGCCATGGTAATATCATCCTCAGTGCTGACAGTATTTTAGTTAAATGTCTGAGAAATGATCATTCTCAAGTGTTTGCATCAATTCATCTACAGTTAAGCAGTCAAAAAGAATACATACAAAGTAAGATGTGTACTTGGGCAGGTTTCCTAATGAGCTAAGTAGCTTAGCAGACTTGGGCATCATAGGAGGGGTACCGCTCTTTTTCACATGTAATGCTTAAGATAGCATCTGTAATTCGTGCATGTGTGTAATCAGTGAAAGGCGTGAATCTGGACTCGGATGACAGTAAGTGACAACATTTACATGCACAAGCTAAAACCTCTATAAGGAACTGCACGTTTCTCATAGAGTTGCTTTTTTTTTTTTTTTTTTTTTTTTAAATAAAAGCCCTCAAAGACTTATCGGAAAGAATTACTGCTCTATTCTAGCCGTGCTCATAAGGGTTGAGGAGCCAGCACATTGAGTACTTAAGATAACCTTTATTAGTCCCACACGTGGGAAATTTGTTTTGTCACAGCAGGAAGGCAGCAGGACATTCATGACATTTAGGAGTCTGTAAAAGTTCAGATTTATCTTGAAGAAATATTTAGAAAGTTTTCATTGGACATGGCTAAGGTTGTGCTTTGTCGCAGTTTTTTGTTGATACATTTTTACTGGGGAGAGAGTGTCAGGTTTCTGCTGGCTTAGTTGACCTCAAGCTTTAAATGGGGTGATTGGCAGGAGAGTGTGAAGTGACTGGGATGAGAATCGGTACCACAGAAACATCGTTGTCTGCAGGAAAAGGGTGGACTGACTGCTCTGATCTGCCTCGAGTGAACAAGTTCAAGTACCTCTGGGTCTTGTTTATGAGTGGTGGAGAGTAGATGGATCGGCAGAGCACAGTGGATGTGTACTGGTCTATTGAGGCGAAGCGGGAGCCGAGTGTGAAGGTGTCAATTTACTGGTCGACTACATTCCTCCATTCACCCATGGCAACGAGGTGTGAGTAGTGACTGAAAAAGATCAAGGATGCAAGCAGAAATGAGCTTCTTCCAAAGGTTGTCTCGGCTCACCCTTGAAGATGGGGTGAGGATGTCAGTCATTTGAGAGGTGCTCATCGTAGAGCTGCTGCTCCTCTGTATTTAAAAGGATTTTCTGAGCAGGATGCGTCGAAGACGTTTTGAGCAATGAGGCAGGTGCAGGACGTGCTGGAGAATTTACAACTTCTGTCCCCACTACCAAGATCCAGACAATGTGTAAGACTGAAAAACTGAAAATGGTCCGATTTCAGTCTGCTGAATGAGAAGTCCTCCCTCTTTTCTTTGTCGAATGTCATCAACAAAATATTTTTGTGCCCTTTTTTTGGAAAAAACCACAAGCCATTTTATACACTGATTAATAAAACTGAAGTTGTGTACCTTCCCTGTCACTGTTGCTGTTCCTTCCCGGTGCCTAACAAAGGCACGGATTCTATTTTCTTCCTCATTAAACATTTGCCATTTCGAACATCTCAGATTCTGCTTTGTTTACATCAGCGTCTAGCTCGCAGTCCTCCTCTTCAATGTCTTTGCTGGCACATTGCTGTGTCTCTTGGCACATTCTGGCCCCTGTTGATCACTCAAATAGTGCGAAACCATTGGCAAGAATGCATATTACGTCACCCGTGTACACAGGCCCGCACATGGCATGCAAAACGCCACAGACCCACTCATAAAGAAATGGCTCCATTGCATTGCCAGAGAACTAGAGTATCCACAGGATACTTTTAAAACACCATCCCCTTTTCTTTTTTATGTTTGAAGACACACGGTCTTAAAATTTGATGAACATTAAGATTGCACAGGCTCATAAATATTCATCAGACCAGAACCCCCTCCCCCTTTCCCCTTCCTTTCTTATCTCTTTGTCACCGTCCTCTTATTTCCGATCCCTTCATCTTGGCCTGAATTTGAGCTGGACCCAAACAAACAGCTTTTCTCATGAGATCATCCAGCAGCACTTTAGTGATCCTTGAATGTATAATGCAAAACACTGCCTGTCTGTTGCCTCTAATTGTCCTTTTGAGTGTTTAATGTTTGAGCTCATTAACATGATCTGCCATCTATTGTTTATCATATTAATAGCACCATTTCCTTGGCTGCAGTAAAGGGACTCTTAATTAGTGACCACAAAGCCAACATTTACTTCTGCACATCACACTAATCCAACCTTAACCTGTTTTATCTCAACAGGAAATAACAAAGACTTGATTTGCGTGACCCTCACTCCCACCACCCCACACCGTTCCCTTTTGACCTGGCAGAGATGCACTTTTGTCAAGGGGTCTGCACTCAGATGGATTAAGAGGTTAGTTTCCAATCTCACATTCAACCCTAATCTTCCTTCATTAAAGGCTGTGTTTTGTCTATTCAAAGCAAGTCAAAGCCGTGCATTGTTTATTACTGGCAGCTAGGGAAAAAGTCTTTCCTGTCAGCAAAGACTGAATACACGGTGACTCCATCGGCACAGGGAGCCTTTGTCATTATCAAACAAAGGCATATCACTTGCTAGAAAGTGGCTGATTGTTGCTGACGTGAAGACAGACATATTTCAGTGATCTTCGTCCCAAACCAGAGCCCAGCGGTGGAAACCTAATCAGGCTGGTTTGGACTTACCTGTAGGAACAGGAAAACTGAGCTGTGGTGGCTGCTGATAAATTTTTCAACAGCTCCTAACCCAAAAGCAGCTGATATGCACTACCGTCTCAGAATTTTGGTTAGGGTTACATTCTGTGGAAGCCTACGTCACCGGCTCAATTGTTGAGCACACTTGAGCGTGATGGAGGTGCACCGTATGAAGTTACAGAGGATTAGATTACTTGAAAGGTGTATCACAGATCTGGCCTTTCTCTACAATATTTATATTAATTCTCTGTGAAGTACATCACACTTGCAAGGAAGTTACTGTCTAGATCAAGGAATAGTTAAGGTGGTTGGGAGATTTAGACTCGGTCATGACAGTGAAACCAAAAGTTTGCGTTAACGCATATTACATATTCCATTGGCCAATTTACTGAATCAAAATTCAGTTTGTAGCAGGATTAAAATACTGTGTATATAAAGCATTTATGCCGAGATGATGAAAATGGGCACATCTAAAGTGCTGATACTGGTCGAGATTGGGCAAAACTGAAATAAAGAGGTGGTAACAACATGACTATTCTAATAGCACAATCAAGCCAAGGCTTAGTTACTTTTTACTGGGAGTTGGCACCACTTGTGGAACGAGGTGATCCACTTTAAAAGAAGAAGAAAACCCTGTTGTTTTTTGTGTGGTTTTAATCATGACCTTTTTAGATGGCTCCTTGGGAAAAACATGGGTATAAAATTACTTTTATTGTCATTCAGTTTTTGCATTATTCATCAAATGTATATTTCAGGTTTATTTCAGAAACTAGTGTCCGTGTTGCTATTCAGCTCCTGCACGACTCTCCACTACAACTGCAATTTCCTCATCAGGATACAATGTTTTAAAGTGAACTCGGTGACTCGAACTACCCTGTCATTCTCCCTCTTTTAAACATCAATTGACTGGGGTACTTACAATAGATCCCTTTATCAAGCTAGCCAGAATAGTGCCAGACCTTGTTTGGTGTAGTTGGATGTCGAGTGTTAAATAATAGCCGGTGTTTTCTCTGGCTTTATTTTCCTCAACTTGTAATGTGTGCTCAACCTATTTTCTAACCATGTTAACTTGTTGAAGGGCCGTCTGCATGAGCAGGGTTTACGCATGTATGAAAGCATGAGAGTGGTGCTGCCAGATTTCCAGTCTGACTCCAGATATGTGCAGAACTTTCTTGGCTCGAGTAGAAAATTTAGTGCACTTCTGTGTTTTGCTTATAAAGTGTTAAATAATCAGTATCCAGTGAGATCTGAACTTAAAACATCAAGATGACCACAATCTGACGTGTGTGAGAGAGAATACAGACACAAACAAAGACCTAGTTTCTCAAAGAGGGTTAGCTTTGGCTGCTGCTTCCAACACGTGGTTGCCATCAGATACTTTTCCTGAGTAAACAGAGATGGGAAGACAGCAAACTGATAGTTGTCCTCGGCTGGTGGGTGCAGCTCTGTGTGACGGGCAGGAAAACCTTTGGACAAATGGGCCTATTATTGACCACTCCACTATCTTGGCCAACAGGAATCTTTGATCTGTATCTTATAAAGTCCTCCATCTGCTCCTTTGAGGAAGAAAGGCAATAGATTTCGAAAAAAAAAAAAAAAAAATTGTAATGCTCATTTGGATCTGTGAACACCAGTGTACTTGTTTTGGTTTTTTAACTTATCCACTCCCCCTTGCTCATTTCTTTGCACGTATTCATTAACCTCACTTGTCTTATTTCAGTTTCACTGCAGTTTCCCCCAATACGTGTGTCTGCCCCTGTCAGTTCATTATGATAGTAATTGATTGATGTATTCACTCCTCCCATAATAATTTGCACCCTTAAATCAAAATGGGATGTTGACAGAGTTGTGGACCACCCTCGTTGGTGTCTACGTGAACTGTCAACCTCTTGCTGCACTCTTATGCATATACAAGGACGTGCTATAACAAGGTAGTTCCACGGCAAGCACTGGCAGCCTTAAGCGTGGATGTTGTTGAATATGTTATGAATGTGGTGAGTGTGCAAATGTTTTTTTTTTTTTTTTTTTTTTTTTTTTTTTTTTGTGGTATTGTGTTAATGTATGCAGAATTCAACAGAAGACTAAAAGCAGGCAGTGAGGAATGCCTGTCGGGTAGGGGGGATAAGTGAGAGGAGGGCTTTCTTGTCTCTCAGGGGAGAAAGATGAGAGGAAGAGAGGCATGGTGAAGAGGTAGAGAGCGGGGGATGGTGTCAGAACCTAGCAGAGGAGAGAAGATGAGGAAAGAACCAGCTTAATGTAAATAGACATGGTAAATATCTAAACACCGCATTGAAGTGTAAGTTTGACTTATAGGCTTGAACTCTTATAAAACCACATAAAAGGCTGGGAAAAACTGTTTGTGCTGACTTTAAGGGCAGGTGTTATACTCATTTTCACTTGCATATTTAAATTTTTGAACTCTGCAAGTAAATGGTCATTATTTATCTACTGGGAACCTTCCCTTCATCTACTGTCTGAATTGTTTGTACTACCTTTAAGCCAACTTTCTTCTTATTGGCTGCAGCTCAAAAAACAGAAGGTTGGAATAGCAGGTGGGTGGAGCTTCTGTACTCACAGTTACAGGTATCTGCTCTTATAGATACAAAGGAGAAGTTTGGTAAAAACATTTAAAACAGTTTGTACCTCACCTGACAGTCAGCACATGCCCTCCAGTACTTTCTATTTGATGATTTCTTCAGTACTTGTTGCAACATGACCCTGAAATCTGTATTTTTATTTAGTCACGGGACGTTTTGTGACTGTTCTCATTATGATGAATACCAAATGTCTGAGATGCATAACCCCCAGGTTCTAAAGTAAATGTTAGTATTGGCATTCGGTATTGTGCAATAGTGTTAGTGGGATGTCAAAAGACTGTACATACAAGTGTGAATGTACTATGAATCAAACTGAGGCAAGGTTTGTTTACTTTCAGCTTGGATCAAGTGACAATACACGGTTAAGTTGTTTAAAAAAAAAAAAAACAACAACAAAAAAAAAAACCCGACTCCACATGGAGACGACAGTCGTTGAAATGTGAGTTTGTTGAGATTTCAGCAATCACTTTCTCTGAGCTTTCACACAGTCTGCTTGATGTTAGTAGTTGTTGTCGTCAGTTGAATCGAACTCACTGCTGGATTCCTGGAAGTCACTCCTTGGCACTTGATCTAGTAGACGCTGTGGTGTGTATGTTGTATCTTGAAATATTATCTAGTGTACAAGTTTTTATAGTCTAACATTCACAACTTTATTGTCTAGACAGGAGTGCAATATTTCAATAAAATGTCTAAACTAAACAGCTCGGCAGCGATTCTGTCTTGATTCAGCTCCACAGCAGTCAGCAGGCTGAATCCAGTGGAAATGAACTGGTAATCAGCAAATGAAGGATCAAGGTGTGTATGTGCGTGCCCACATTTCTTTCCGCCATCCTTTCTTCTACTTGGAGCACAGTTAGTGCATCTGTGGTAGAGTGGGTGGTTTTTTTTTTTTTTTTTTTTTTTTTTTTTTTTTTGTGTGTGTGTGTGTGTGTGTGTGTGTGTGTGGTTTTTCTTTCTTTTCTTTTAAACTGCTCAGGAAAGACGTTGAGCATGCTCCACACTAAGCCCCACACTTCCCCCTCCCTCTCTCACCCTTCCCTCCTCCCTCAAGCAGCTGTTTTCCTGTCTTGCCTGGGAACTGGAGCCAAGCTGTTTTTTCCCTATCCTTGCCTCACAAGCAGGAACTCGCAGACTTACCGAAATACACACACACACACACACACTCTTCTTGTCTGTCTCTGCCCTGTCCCACACTCGTCTGGCTGTTGACTGTGTGCTGACCTCATTTTGGACTAGAGACTGAGGAGCAACTATTCCCACTCTTCTGCTTGGCTGCTGTGATTGCGTGTTCACATTGCTGTGTGAGAGCCGCCTGACTGGTAGAAATGCTTTCATGGTAAGACGTCTCTTCCTGTAATCACAGGCTACTTCTGTCTTTTGACCTCTTATTTGTGCCTCCTTCAGTCTCTGGCTGAAGTGACTCTCACTCTGTTGTGGCTCATCCAGTACTCAGTTTCTAAAAGCCTTCTTGACTGTGCTGCAGTGATTTCAGGCTGTCAGAATTTTGTTAAAGTTTCAGTCAATGAAATAAAACAGTGAAGTTCTAGCATGACTTAAACTCACTTTTTTTTTAAATTTTTTTTATTTTATTTTTTTTTAGTTTCTCCGTATAAAAATAAAAACGGTCATGTTCCCTTTTTCATTGACTGACACAAGGAGGTGTAGCTAGGCCTCATCGCTGATAATTCAAGTCACTAAAGTGGACCCTGCGACTGTTATACTATACAATACTATAACCTATTGTCATAATATTGTGGCATTGTTTCCTATTGGCGCATTTTTATGCCTCCACGGAGTTGGTGCTTTAGTTTTAGTTTCTGAGTGTGTCATTTGGCACCAATTAGCATTTATCTTTGTGTGTTCATGAATGACTTCAGCTGAAAATGCCCCCTGTATTGTGAAGCCTCAGTGCTGATGCTATGACTGGTGCTATATTGGTATTTGAAGCCACAAGGAACTGTTTTGGATGAGAGGCTGCCCAGAACTGTTTGAATGATCCTTACATCACAGCAAGCCAAGATCATTGTCTGTCAGGTGGGATCTAGCAGGCGGTGATCTGCCAAACATCTCTTGGTTTAAAGCAACGTTAAACCAAGAGAATAACTGAATACATTTTTAACAACAGGACTGAGGTGTGTTAAGAATATAAGTTTTAAAAGAAAATGTAAAATATTTAAGCCGTCCCATGCTTAGATTAAACATTCTCATAAGGACTGGGTGGCTGTGCTGTCAGTTACACTTTTATCCAGATGTTATTTGTACAACAGTGAACCAGTGAACCAAATATTGAAAATATTTAAATACAGGGCACTTACTGATCCTCTTGCCATGTCATCTGTCATGTCCTACTGTAACTAAACACAATGTTTGAATTCATTTCAAGCATTAGAAGAAACTCTCGGACTGTGTGCCTTGTTTTTTGTCTAGCCCCCGACATGTAGTCTTGCGTCATCTACCTGTATCACAACAACAAGCAAGCACCGGCCTTTCATGTTCCAAAAATCCTCAAGAGAGGAGGCGATTGTAAAGAATGTTTCATGTTGTGGCCATGTGGGTAAGGGGGGTAGGTGTGGTTACGTGTGGGTGACTTATTTAGTCTTCAGCAGTAGTTCTTAGAGGACATTCAAAGCTCTTCTTTGGATGTTAGCTGCTTTTTGTTCTGTTTTATCTCACTGATCCCACACTGCTTTATTTATGCTGCAGTCTGGGCTCCGAGGAGGCCAATCCATGACTGAAGGTGTTCCACTGTGTGCTTTTCTATCACTGCATTGGGAGTGTTTGGGATGATTGTCATGGTGAAAAATAAAGCCATATCGATCAGATGCTTTCCAGACAGTGTTGCACAGTGGATAAGAATCTGACGATACTTGTCTGTGTTCATAATTCCATCAATTTTGACTCGACCCCAACACAAGTGGATAAAATGCAGTCTCAAGCCATGATGGAGACTAAACTGTGTTTTACAGATGGCTCGTACCGCTCTCCTGACCTCCTCTGTACATGCTGTTGATGATTTGAACCACAAATTTCGAATCTGATTAATCACTCCATTGGAACTGTTGCTACCTCAACCTTTTATCCCTATTTTCCTTCCTTAAGGAAAGGAAAATCTGAACAGCCACTCTTCCTGAGGCCATTTTTGATGAGGCTTCAGTGAACAGTAAACTGATCAACTGAAAAACCATGTATCTCTCATTTCTTGTGTCAGGTCTTTGGATGGGTTATACTCCTTACGCACCAAGTGGCATTACAGCTAGTTAGAAAACACAGCAGTTTAAACCCCCAGAAGTTGATTTTGTTCATCTGGACATGGTGTTTTCAGTGGGAGAAGCAGTTTAAACCTCTGTGCAGCTTTCAGTTAACTAGTCTCATGAACTTCTGCCTCTGATTTCTAGTTGTTAATTTGAAATATAAGATCGATTTTACAGTTATAGATATCAGTGACTTTTTCAGAATGGTTCCAAATTCTAAAATTCGAGGCATTTCAAGTTCCAGAATTATTTTCTAAGTCAAGCTTATTAGTAGGAGTTAGCATCAGCAAACTGTCCTTTTCCTTATGTGTTCATCCATATGACAGATACTGTGATGACAGACACGAATCATTGTCCAAGTGAGAGGGAGACTGTTCATGTGTGTTTAGACCCTTGTCATGATTGCCCGCAGTCCATGTTCTAAAGCCAGTGTGCAGATAACGGTGTTGGTGGGTTTGCGTTTTTCTACTTCAAAGTCTCTGCAATAATACTACAGTGCATTAATGCGCCCTTAAGCGCATATGCATGAGTCTGTGTCTGTGCATTGGGTGGGGGTTGCTTGCGTTAATACTAGCTTGTGTATGTTTGATATGCTAACAGTGGTTGTCACGCTATCAGCGCCCTTCTCCATGCCACTGCCTCCCTTGCATGAGATAAGAAGTTTGTGCCATGGTTTACAGTCCAGCTGCATTTTAAGTAATTCCAGCTCCTTTTCACATCCAGTCTTCTGTGTGCTCAGAGCTGATGAAAATCACTGAGGTGATGTTGAGGGCTGGTTTTTGCTGCTGAAGAATGCTCCCACTAAACTAAACACTCTTAATCTGAAAGTTCAGGAAAGCACAGTACATCTCCTCCCTTCATACTCACTTTCTCTTATCAGGCTTCTCACCATTACTTACCTGCTCCATTGGTGCTTCTTCTCACCAGTTCTCTCATCTCTTCTTTCCATCACGTTCCAACTTTTTCCCAAGTTTTCTTTTTCCCACCTTGGTGCTCTTCACTAACCCTCTTCTCAACCAGCTTTTTCCTTACCTTTTAATTACTTTTTTTGATATTTAACCAGCTGCTTCTGCCTTGTCCTCTTCGTCTTTGATGTACAATTTAAGACAAAGGCTGTTTTTTAGGTCGCTTTACTGTACATCAGTGGTGTAAGCAGTTTGTTTTAGCAGTACCCTTTTTATTTATTGTTTTTCATGGATCAAGAGCTGAAACACTTTTAAGCAAAATTATATTTGACATAGTTCTCAAATTTATCACGGCACTAGACATTGTCTTATTTTTGCTTCTCCGTCATAGAGATTTTTCTTTCTTTCATTCAGTGTGCTCCATCGTACTATATTAGCATTAGTCAATGTGGATCGCCCCACGCACGGGGCGATCTACGCTAACGATTTGCTGCGTTAATGCGGTTATGGCATTAACGTAATTTTAACGAGATTAACGCTGACAGTACTAATATTTACTTGTCCTCAGGTCTTTTTAAGACTGCTCATACTTTTACTGTAGATTTCCCATAGTGTAAAATAATAATAATGTAAAACAATAGCAGTGGATGGGAGCAGCTGAAAGTATTCATGTTTGCATTTGTTGATCATTTCTGCCAGCGTTTATTGTTTTGTTTTTTTTGTATGATTGGTATGTTGGTTTTATGTTACAGTAAGAAAAGCTGCTTGTTTTTGGACACTGGAAAAACTTTCTTTCACTACAGTTCACTACACTTTATTTCACTCACGGTCTCAGTACTGTGGGTAAAATGCTTGAACTTGCAGAGTGTGACAGATTTGTGGATAATATGAAGGATCAAAGCAAAACATTTGAATTGAGGATGTGCATATTTTTTATTTTATTTTTTATTTTTTTTAAGTAGTTAACTTGAGTTTCTTGATGAATCGTTGCAGCCCCGTATTAAATAGACCCCTCATTTGTCTGGAACTGGTTCCATGTGGCATATTTGGTAGTTGCAAGTAATTAATATGGAAATTGGAGCTTGTCTCTTCATGGATTGTAGTCATAATGGAGGTTCTGCAAATGACACTGTCATTAAATGTGCATGTGAAGAGTGTTGTCGGAGCGGTTGCTCATTCATCACTGTGACATTTTTTCTTGATCCCATGTCTCCTTTTACCTCCACCATTCATATGTTTATTTTGTGATATTTAGGCACTAACATAAAACAAAAGAGCGAAGCATTTGAGAATTTTCCTTTTTTTCCTGGGATCCAATGTATAGCTTGGCAATTTGATTTTTCATCATTATGCCTTTGTTATCAGTTATAAGTCACCCCCTCCCTATACACTGGCATGCTTTTGGGCTTCCCTAACAGCCCAAACTTGCATGGTTTATTTCAAAAATGAAGGAGAAAGAGCTTTTGGTCTACAAGATGTATTTTGAATGAATATGGTCAAAATCAGCTCACAATTAATCTCTTCCCCAACATCCTGAAAGGGACACTAAACAACCCCAACCTCCTGCCAATACATAAAAGGAAGCATTTACATTGTTTGGATCTTAAAATGAAAGGTTTTAATTTATCAGTACTACTGTTTCACTCAATTTCAACAGATGACATTCCTGTTTTACTACAGAGATTAGAACACACATTGACAAATTGGAATCTTAGAAACTTGCTGTCTAAACAGATATTTACTTTAGATGGCATTACTCTGGCCTCTAGTGACGCTGTGAGGAATCTTTAAGTTGTTGTTGACCAGGATATGTCCTTCAGCAGGCATATTTAAAGGATTTTGCAGGACTGCTTTCTTACATTTGCGCAGTATCGCTAAAAGTTCGAAACATCCTTTTCTCACAGTGATGCTGAAAAACTAGTTCATGCATTTATTACTTCTAGGCTGGACTCCTGTAATTCTTATCAGCTTGGTCTAAAAACTCCCTGAAAAGCCTTCAGGTGATCCAAATGCTGCCTCAAGAGTCCTGACTGGGACGAGAACGAAAATAGTTCTCCCATATTAGGTTCTGTTCAGTGGCTCCCTGTTAAATTCAAAATTCCTCTCCTGACATACAAAATTTTAAATAATGAGACCCCATCATATTGTAAAGACCTTACTTTGCCTTATCCTAACAAAGTACTTCCTGGTGTATTTAAAAGTAGCGTGGGAGGCAGAGCCTTCAGTTTGCAGGCTTCTGAAAGCTTTCTGTGGAACCAGCTCCCAGTTTGGATTCAGGAGACAGAGATACTCTACTTTTAAGATCAGGCTTAAAACTGAGAATAGGGAAAAATGAGACTCTGACTTGTTCCAAATCAAAAGATTAGCAAATTAGTTTGTAGTTACTTTGAAAGGATTTAAGCTGCATTTAACTGTGTTAAAAGTTTCATGATCTCTTCATCTGTTTTACTTACATCTATGACTGTCTCCCTTGGTGGGTCACTACTAGTTATTATTCTGTACTTTCCTTGGAAGAACCCTGCAGAGTTGTTTCCTCAGAAACTCTAGGGGAGTGTGAAAAACACTGTGGAGGGATTGCGCACAGAGTAATGCCAGTGCAGCATATTTGGAACAGCTAAGTCATTCGAGGGAAACTCTGCACCTGTGTTTAGAAGTAGCTTCAGGCTTTCAGTTTGCTTGCTGGGAAAGCTCAGCATGCTACATTCTCTTACAGGCTTATAATATATGAATTACATCACAATTGTGTGCTTTGTGAAGGAGGAATTGGCTAAAAGCGAATGCATCCTGCGTGATTTCACAGGAAGTCAGCAGCAAATTTAAGCTATTCGGCCCTCCTTCTCTGTTAAAGCTGAGTTTTTAAATGATTCTTCACAGATTGTTTGATCAAAAATGCTGTAGGCGCTTTTGAGTGTGTCATATGTTTTACTTTCTAAAGTTATTTATTTTTTTCCCCCCAAAGATGTAGTAGATGGGTCAGTTCATGAACCAGGTGTCATCTTCTCAACTTGTTGGATAATAGTGTAAAGGCAGACAAGTCACATGTTTAGACTCCTGCAAACTCGGTACATGGTGTACAAATGACTGCCAAGGTATCAAGTGGCAAATAAACAGTCGCACATGGTGTAACTTAAATGTCACTCAAATGTCAAATCACTTTCATTACCAAAGTAACTTTTGATATTGAGGTTTTGCAGACATGGGCCGCTAACTTGTATCCCACTATGGATGTGTGACAACTTAAGATCCAGTGAATAAGGCCCCAGGTTTACAGAGAGGATGGTGGCCATCTGCCAACCACCATGAGGGGAAAAAATCAGTTGTGAGTAGTTGAAGGGTGATGGCAGAATATAAGACCTCGGTCATGCAGGCCAAGACACCACTCAGTGACCCCTGGTAACCACTGTCACTTGGGGAAAAATGTGTATACCCCCAGCAGCCTCCTTGTGCATGTATGCTTTGGTTGCTGGTGTATTGTGGTTGTAGTTTAAATGTAAGTGACAGACTACTAACAGTCTACTAACACTGTTGAGTTGTAGTGAAACTGAAGTGTGACACAAATTGGAAATGGATGCAACCGTCAAAGTAAAAGCTGTGTATCAGAGCTGCAGCTTACCTTTAGGGTGAACCTTCCCAACTTTACGGTTTGCACTTTTTAAAGTTTTACCTCTGCCCAGCTATTAGACAGCGACTGTTTGCAGGTGAACATACGTACTATAGGCAACCCTGGCAGTCTGCTAGCAAACAAAGCAATCACTAGGATGTTTTTGGTGCAGCACTTTGCAACCACTGACAGCCAACAACCGACAGGAATCGCTGCCTGCGAGTCGGGGAATAGATTTTTCCTAGCAGACAACTCTTGAGCAATGTGTGCATGTCATGTGTGAAACCTCAATAGGAATGTTAGGTGTCTGGCAGCTCGTGCTGTTAATGTCCTGTTTCTGCATTAGTCATGTTTTGCCAGTAGTGTCAGCAGCACTTTCCCTTGCAGCCTTGATGACCAGCACATGACAAGGTTTTTAACATGGTTTAAGTTCTGGTTGGAGTGGCTCGCACACTTGCACAGAATCTCCATAAGAGAACAAGGACTGGCAGCTACAGTCCACAACAGTGCAGCTGGTTTCTGACTGTGGGATGAGGGACTCTGTTTAAAGGCAGCTGAATAAAGTACCTGACAGTGGATGAACTAAGTGGCTGCACCAATCAGATGTACACTGTTAAAGTAGCTTTATACAAAATAGTCCAAGAATAAAAATAAGGATCTGAAAATGAATGTGTCACATTTAACTCTTTGAATTAATTTTGTGGTTTTTGTTTGTTTTGTTTTTTACATTTCAGGAGTGTTGTTTCCCCTGGTTGAAGACGGTACTTTCCAACTAGACTCTGCATTACCATTGCGCCCATGAGGTAACGTCAGGACTTACCGGCCCCTCATTATCACCCTTGGTCCATCCATTTCCCTCCCCTCTGACCCTTCCTTGCACCTTCCCAACCATGGGCCAAAAAATCTCTGGAACCATCAAGTCAGTCGATGTACGTGGAGAGCCATCATACAGGCCTGTTCGACGCGAACTGCGGGGCCCAGATTTCTGTCGGCCACCTAGGCTGGACTTGCTGCTGGACATGCCCCCTGCAAGCCCAGAGACTCAGCTTCAGCACGCCTGGAACCCCGACGACCGATCACTTAATGTCTTTGTTAAGGAGGACGACAAGCTGACGTTCCACAGACACCCTGTAGCACAAAGCACGGACTGTATCCGAGGTAAGGTGGGATATACAAGGGGCCTCCATGTATGGAGGATTCACTGGCCAGCCAGACAAAGAGGCACCCACGCTGTTGTGGGAGTGGCCACTGCTGAAGCGCCTCTACACTCGGTGGGCTACACAGCCTTGGTGGGCTCAGACTCGGAGTCCTGGGGCTGGGACTTGGGTCGGAACAGACTCTACCATGATGGGAAGAACCGGCCTGTTTCCACATCAGCACCCACATATCCCTCTTTCCTGGAGCCAGATGAATCGTTTGTGCTTCCGGACTGTCTGACAGTGATACTAGACATGGATGAGGGCACGCTGAGCTTCATGGTAGATGGACAGTACTTAGGAGTGGCTTTCAGGGGGCTGAAGGGCAAGAGACTCTATCCTATCGTCAGCGCTGTGTGGGGGCACTGTGAAGTGTCGATTCGCTACGTTAACGGACTAGATCGTAAGTACAACACTGTTTTCTGCACTTTAATCTTTGAAACTATTTTTCTGACAGGCTGGCACAAAAGGTTCTGTTCAGATCAGTGTTTTTTTGGGGGGGGGGATGTAGCACAAGTTCACAACAAGAGTCATCTAAATGTACTTTATGTTGTAAGATAAATGCCCTACAGCACTGGAGGGTAAACAATCCCCTCAGAGCAAGCACTAGGTAACTGTGGGAAGAGGAAAAACTCCTCTTTAAAAGTAAGACAGCTCCAGCAGAACTAGGCTCAGGGAGGAGCAGCTGCTTGCTGTGACTGATTGGTGGGTGAGGGCAATGCATAGAGAGATGAAAGAAGTGTTGCTGCAGAAATGAAGGGAACATATAATTTCTTTGCATTCTCTTTACTGTCTTCAGTGATCTCCAGCATCTGCTTTTACCTTCTGTTTGTTTTCTGACAGTGTTGAGCTTTAATACTGTATAATTTATCAAAACATGTTACATAGCATGCATTTAGGGGTGCACTTTCCAAAGTGAGACTGGCACAAATTGAATGTCTTGACTCTTCTGCTTAATTCTTGTTTAAGTTTTGCATGGGCTTCACTTACTAGAGCTCATGCAGCTTTTTAGGTTGTCTGTGGACTGCTGTGTTGATACCTATTTGAACTTAATTTGTAGTCAGCATGCACACACAGATTTGAGTTTCATATATATAGAAGTGTAATAACTTTCACGGTGTCAAAAGCACATAACTCATAGCTCTCTGCCGAGTCGACTAGAGCCCGCTTTAGTTTTGCTGATTGCATTTGTATCGCTGCAGAAATGCGGAGAGTTGGATGCGTTGGGCAAATTTTCCACACTGTGGATATGTAATGTTTATGGCTGCAAATCAGGACAGACTTCTATTTAGAGCAGCTCATTAGGGCTTCAGTGACCCAGGGTGTGATTTGTGCTGTAACATCTTGGAGTCCAGCGAAACAGGGAGAGGAGGAAGAGGGAGCAATTCTAGGAAAGGCATGTTTATTCAGTCATCAGACCAGCCTTATGTGTGACTAGCTGTATACAAAGCACAGTTGTTTTGGAGATGGCAAGTCTGTTTCAAGTGACTGAGTCATTTTGGCAGCCTTCATTAAACTCCCAACCATCTTGAGAAGTCAGTCATGTAATCCTTACTGTGTCTGAAACTTATCTGTTATCTAATACACAAGTGATGTGGAGGATTGAACCAGTGGTAATGGTGTGGATGATTTCCAAGTGCTTATAACATGTGTTGGCTCTCAGGATATATGGTTTGAGGCAGTTGGAAATTCATTGTGCATTTCCATCTATAAAAATCGACTGCTGCTTTGTTAACCACTAGGAAGCTGCTGAAAGATGTCTCTGTACTAAAGCGTACTATTCATACTTTTTACATCATTTGTGGCACAGACTTGAACTTTCAGACACACAGAAGGCAAACATCCAGCTCTGTCCGTTTCACTGCTGTCCCAAACTTAAACATAATGTGCGTGTGTGTGTGCGCTGGCTTTGTGTGTTTTCTGTTAAATGTCATCATTCCCTAACCCAGGGACTGGAGTTGGCTCAGATTGCGTAACAGCCCTCAGTCAACCCTCCAGCTCTTGCCTGCATGTTGCGCGCAGACCCAAAACAGGCCGGGGGCGTTGCCAACAGTGTGGCACGGACGCCGTGTCCATGGCTGTGAGCCATGTGTGGACAGCAGACAGTTGAGGGGGAGTTCTGGAGGATTTCCCAGTGTGCTTCTGAGTTAAGCGTCTAGCCTTGAATGGTGAGAAACTTAAGGTTAAGGTTGGCTCTGTGAACAAAACATGCCACAGTACATCTGTCGTAACATTATGATGATCACACTTGTTGCGTATATATGATAAAATTTTCCCACCTGATTTGGCTAGTGTGAAAAATATGTTAAAATACTAATGTGGTCTGTGCAAGGATTAGGCACGGCGCTTTTCTTTGACTAGTTTCAGGTCACAACTCACTGTATGCTAGTCCTTTTATATCATTGATAAGCACTTGGACAGCTAGTACCATGGATGAAACGGAGAATCCACCTTGCAGTTGTGTGCTCCCAAGAAGAGGGATCTCATTGATTGTTCTGAATGTGTGGATCCAGGGCTGAACGTGAAGCTGCTGTAATGTCCGGCCCAGACCAAAGGAAATCTTGCTTTGAAGTGTTAACATTTACTGCCGTTTTTTAAAAAAAGTGAGTACAGCACAGCCCAGAACTTTAGAAGGTCGAGGTATTTCTTGTCTCTCTGTCCCAGAGAACATTTGGTCAATTGTTTTTATTGTGCAATATATGGCGACACATTTAAGCATCCGACTGTCAGCCAGTGGTATCATTCTTTTAATGTAATGTGATTTCAGAGTTCGGTCACAGCGATGATCAGTGGAATGTCCTCAGGATATAAGCTTGGCTGTCTCAATTGTCCACTTGGCCCCTCAGTTAGATCTAATAAGAGGATGTGGGTATGTGGCTATATGGTGTACAGTTTCCCACAGATGAGAGCTCAATGTGTTTTGTTTTGTCTTTGTTTTTTGGGGGTGTGTGAAAAGTGTGAAATGCACATCACAAGGCTCAGGCCTTTTGGAGGGATTTGATTGTCGGGTACTCTGTTACTAGGACTGTCAAAAAAACAAACCATTCTAATCAACAGTAAAAATTACTGTGGGATTAGATATTCATTCAGTGCCATCTTTTCCTGTGCCAGCTGACACACAACCTCACAGCCGCTCCCCTCACTAACACATGAATAGCACCCCAGCAAACATGGTAAGGCATCTTAACGATTGACACCTTTCAACAGCATTGAAGTATCACACGTTACACATGTTAATGTTATATGAGTAACAGTTAGTGGTTATCTGATGGCCACATTAACTGTTAGCTGTTAAGTAATCATTAAGTTAGCAGGTATGGCAAATAATAAATTATGATTAATGTTGGAGCTACACAGCAAATGTTACCTGTCCCTGCATGTCTTTAACATTTTATATTGAGTATTGCCTATTTTCGTGGGTGCTAGTATTTGAAGTTCTGGCATCATGACAGCATTGATTGTGACTAGAAAAGATAAAGGACCAGTATCAGGAGCTGCCTCGGGATTCTGTCGTCCTGCCGGTGGTACTCCTCATTCAGCAGTGATGATGGTGATCTTTGAGATGGATGAAAAGGTTAAAAACATGAAATGTCAAGATGAGTTTCCAAAAATACCTGCTCAGGTAAGTTCTCTGGGGCAACATAGACCTCATCACATATAAATGTAGCTCGTAGCTACAAGGTGTGTCAGTATAGCATGGAAGTGACTGTACAGCAGTCTGCACTGGCCTGTCAGGAATGGATGTGCTTTTAGCAAGTAAATTGTTGGGGATTCTCATTAGTTTAACTCTGAGAACATTTATAGTTTTTCTATTGACGAGCTTCATTAGTCCTTGCAAAAATAAACAGTTTGTTTTCATTTTCATTTTGCTTCTGAACATTTTAAATTATAGATTAATGATCCATGAATCGAAACAATCATACTCCCATTTGTCTGCCTGGTATATCGTGTGTTCGTGTCGGTTGAGTTTGGAAGTCTCAAATGTTCAGAAGAGCCTGTGTTGTGGCAGATTGCACATGGGAGATGAGTGTATGATATTAGACATAAAGCACATCTCTTTGATGTAGAGAAGAATGGAGTCGTCAATATATGTATGCTTGGAGATGTCAGTGCTCCCTTATTCCTGGGTCTCACAGAGGATTCACTGATTGTTCACGTTCTTGGTTTTTCATGCGTCAAGTAGTTCTTTCATTCCTTTCTTCCCCTCGTTCTACCCCCACTTGGACTGCTTTGTTTTTCATCTCACTCCCCAGGAAGCGAAAAGAGAGGAGTATCCTTTTACCCTTCTCCTGTCTGTATTGTCCCTTAATACCCCACATTAAAGCAGTCTTCTCATCCTCACAGCCTTCCACTCGACCCTAAACTTTGGCCTTCAGTCCCAGATGCAGTTGAAAGCCACACCTACTGAGACATGTTTTATTTGTTTATTATTTTTACTTTTTTAAAATCACTTTTATACCTGTAACTGGCTATCATGGTGTCACTGGATTTTGGCCTGATCTTTCTATCAACCACACAAGGCCTCATGAGACCACAGTCAGTGTAATGGCAGCAGTTTACACCACATAAGAAGAAGGGGTTCAGACGTCCTGCTGGCATGCATGTCCACCCCTGGTTGTAAATCAACTCTGTGTTGCCTCCAATTCTCATTGTTTCATTACCTCCCTCCTGTTTCATCGTCTTTCTCCTCCTTCCTTTCAACACTGATCCCCCCCCCCCCTTTTTCTTTTCTTTTTTCACTGTTTACGCACCCATTTGTTGTGGTGGTAGGTTGCTGTGGAAACAGGTTAGCTGACTTTTTCTTTTGTGTGCATAGGTGGGTGGTTAATTGTTGACCAGTCAGTTTGTGTGCTAGTTTGTTGGTCAAGGATTGCCCTATGTAAAAGCCAGAGATTCTTCTTCTTCTTCCTCCCTGTCTGGCATTCAGCACTGTTAGCAGTGTTCACAGGACAGATGCAAGCTGTAACTTAATCTTAGACCTTGCATAAATTAAGGTTGAGCTCATTCACTGACTTGCAAGCACTTACCAAGTGGAGTTTTTTGTTTTTGTTTTTTATCCAAAGTAAGTGTTGTTATGCTTGCTATTAAGTCAGGATGTGGTGTCCCACTTCTAGTATCGAATAGATGTAACAGTCAGACATGTTTTCTAGCTAAAGTGATCCTGGTAATTCTATCTGCCCATTTTGGTGTAAATTAAGCATTTAAATGAAGTACCCTTTGAAGTAAAGAGAACATCAGTATAGGACTTGTGATCAGCACTGATGACTGACTGAGCGCTGCTCTTGTGGGTGCACTTTGAGTAGAACAATGAAACGGTGGTCTCAGTGACACACTTTTTTTCAACTGGTGTTCTATCCTATATTATGTACCACAGAGTTTTCAAACTGCTGCTACATGCATTTGGTTATGATTGACAGCAATTAGACATTTGACTGAGGTGTAGTGGGTAAACAGTTGGGTCTCTCTCGCAAGACTACATGTAAAAATGGATGACACATTATAGCTACCTCTCACCATACACCAGAGATGTCATAATATTAACATGGGAGATCCCATCTTGGTAATATTTAGCTTCATTACTAAGGCACTGTCCCTAATGTGAAAACTCACACTACAGGCCTTCCTAAGACTTATTAGGAAGCTTCCCAGGTTGAACTGGTATGGAATGACCACTGTATACATTCATACTAAGCCCATTTAAGATTGGTTGTTTGCCTATATGTTGCATGTGCTGTTAGACCACTAAAATAACTGATAGCTGTGTAGTAATTCCATTGTTAGCCTCCATTTCCTCAGCAGAGACTAAATTGATGGCAGTTGATTGTGTGGAACTCACTTGTATGCCGGTGCAATGTAAAAGGAAGCGAAAAGCCAATATAAAATCCTTCCACTAATGATATCTGATTGGTCCACTCAGAACGCTGAACTATTCAATTTACCGGTATACAGCATTGCCAATTGGGTATAGAGCGACATCCCTTATTTATTTTTTTCCTTTAAACCACATTTTCCTTCATCACCCACACAGGTCATCTGGTTCTGTCCATTCGAAGACATGTTCTCTGGCTCCTTTTTTCCCTCATTTTGGGAACGGAGCTGCTTAAGCACCTTAAGGGCTATTTATATAGACACATGCACCCATCATTTTAAAAGTAGGTCTGACAACCCCACCAGTTTTATGCTAATGTATTGGATGAGCATAGCTAGGAGCCTGTTACCTCAGTACATCTGTCATATTGAAGGAAGGCAGGGAAAAGTGGGTGGAATTCAAGGATCACTAAATTGGAACACGTGCCAGAAAGATGGACCTACCTAAGCCCCAATTTCGAAGTAAGACATAACTAGGACGTCTCTTATGGTGAGCTGATGTCTGTGCACTTTAAAATTAGTGGGCTGCACATGTGAAAGTAAAGGGAACCATCAACAGTTACCCACAAGCCGTCACACCTGAGTGAGGCCAGAGAAGCTGACGTGCTGCCATCTCGGAGCTCACCTCCCCTTCCTACACTTTGTTCTTGTTTAGGTGTTAGGTGGGTGTGGGTGCCTGCCAGCTTGCAGGCCTCTTCAGTCCACCTTGTGCATCAGGTGCTCAGTCGTCCTTATCCACGCTTTTCCATACTCCATCTCCCCTTTAGTGTGCCGTAAATCTGTCAATTGAGTCTCTGGCTATTCCAAAAAAGTCATGAGTGCGGTAGGTGAAAGGGAGAGCGCACACTTGGACACTCATACGGCAGACTGGAAGCAGAGCTCCACTTTTAAGCTGACTTAGATGCCTCCAAAGGATGACAAAGATTCTTTGTTAAACCTGCTCTAACAGTCAGCTTGCATGTCAGATGACATGCAAGCTGCTGAACCAGTTTTGGGTTGAATGGCAATAATGCGGTGTGTCAGTGTTTTCTTTGGAAAGTGCCCGAAGCATGTTTTATTAGAATAGATCGAAATAAAATCCAAATCAGTGTCTTGGATAATATTTCGAAGCAGTTAAACTTTACTGAAAACTGCAGCAGATTCTGATTATTTCTGCTGTAAGGAATAACGATTTCCTCAACTGCATGAAAACAGTGGGCGTGTCCAGTGGTTCATTCTCTTGAAAGTGAGGTTATGAGATTCTTATCCAGAGTAGGGCTGTAGCCAGATATTTGACCGTTCAGGTTATCGGTACACTGGTAGATATTCCTGCGCCCAATTTGGGAATCTGACCTCCCTTTGACTCACAGCAGGGATCATCACACTTTAGTTCACCTCTTTATTGATTCTTTAGTCGTCATTTGTTTGGTGAAGCTTTAATTAGTTATTGTGCTACAGAAACAACAAAGCCCTTATACAGTCAAGCTGTTACCTCTAGTTAACAGACGCACACAACATGAAAAGATGGTTTATGTAACACAGTGTAAGACTACATATAAGAAATATTGTCCAAATATGTCACTATAATTTTTAACATCACTATGTACACTGATGAAATGGAAATAGGTACACAAGTTTTAAAGCAGGTACAGTAGCACTAGAGAATCACAAAAAATGTAATTGTTTTAAATTGTAGTGCTATTCATCAGTGATATTCCAAAATGAGCTCCAACATCCCAACAGTCTGCACATAGTCACAGCTGGATGTGATGTGAAGTAGAATCTGAGGCTGATTCAACTGAGATTCAACATATGCAAATTAGAACAGAAGCAGTTTTGTAACCCAAACTCGGATCACTTGTCAGTGTTAGTCGAGTCTATCAGCTGATGGACAGTGATGATGAGCACTAACAGGAGGTAGGCAGTGTCTGACAGGACCACTTGTCACCCCAGGCAACCCTTACCATGGAGACCAGCTTGTGCCGGCAGTGACTGGCTGGCTTCCAGCAAGTTTGTAGAATCCCCACATCCCTCAGGAGAGCACTGTCAGAGAGTAATGGGTGAAATACTGCAAATAATGGTTTTTCACATGTAATGACATCATTGCACTCTAAATAATGAACTTTTTTTTTTCCTCTTTCCTTTTTGCTCAGCTCTCGTTGCTGATGCATGCACATGTAGTACCTCTGAAAACAACTCTTGTAGGTGTGGGCTGAGATAAATGTACATTAAACCTGCTGACCTCTATAGGAGTACACAAAGACATTAAGGAACCACTTATACCATTCATAATTCACATCAGTATTCATAAGCATATAAACCTAATGCTGACATGGTGCACACTCATTTATGACAAACACACATGGACACGCACGCACACAGAGGCCCAATCTGAGCAGATTTTAGACTTTCTGTCATTTTGACTGACAGGCTCATAAAAAAATTCTTAATGTAATTATAAGTCATTAAAAATATAAATATATAAATATACATTTTAAATACATTTCAAATGTGCAAGAAGCAGATGGACTGTTCTTGCTGCAATTACAGCGGAGGCACGTAAACGCCGTAGTCAGTGTAGTTACAGAGCAGAAAAATATGAACTAATTGGACTGCAGCTGGGTGGTTGCTTGAGCGTAATCAAACATCAAGAAATGTTGTTGCAAAGGAATATTTTAATTTTTTCTATGTATTCCCCTGCTACAGACAAGATCAGACACCTGTCTGGTTATTTCAGCCATAATGATCTCATCTGTGTAACAGAGGAAGATGTAAATGTATTGTGTAATGTTGTATGTGTATTATTTATTTTTCATATTTATTATTTTTAAACACAAGTGATCAGAAGTCACCAAAGGTTCTCTGAACGTAGGTCTCCAAGCACTCACTTCACCTTGCATTGTGCACTACTTCTGCACTGCAGAGTGGAAGAAGCGCTGTGCTGTGTGCATGTAAGAGAGCTCGTAAATACAAAATGCATGGTTGAAGCTGTTGCTGAACATTGATTCATCACATTGTTTTGAGTAACATGCAAAAAAATCACTCTGTCATTAACACCAAGCTGCTGGGTTATACATGTGCACTTGGGAACACCATAGACTCATTTGCATGGACACTGTATGTCATTATATAGTCACTGACATTTTTCACCTCATTTAACTATCCTATCCTTATTCATTCTTTTTATATTAATGCTGCAGGAACATGATCAATATTATTGTGGCTGTTTCCAGTGAATGCAAAGCAATGTCAGGACCAGGTCTGCAACCACATGCAGTCAAAACCACGTTTTTCCACAGCATGTACCTCTGCAATGTTTAGAATTGGCCAGATGCCCTTCTAGACTGTGACCTTTCAAACCAGTGACCTTTCACTTGCCGAGTGACTGCGTTAACCACTACACTAGGGAGTCATGTGAGAAAATTCCACAGAGCACTGGAGGAACCACCGGTTTCTTTATTCCCTCCACCCCCCAAGTCCCAAGGAGACTGTTCTAATTGTACTGTAGTGTGAATTATTCAATGCGACAGTAGATCCATTGCCAATATTATGTTAGTATGACAGACGTCCTTCAGGCTTTTCCATTTGTTTAAAAAAATCAGCTTAAAAATAAGTGTAAGTACACTTATGAAAATGTGAGCAGCCCCTTATAGAACCTACTTCTATAACCTAGAAGACCAATTACAGCAGTGGTATTGTAGCTGTAAAGTGGGGTGTGCAGCTATGTCTTTATTTGGGGATCTGCTGTTATTAAGCTGCTTTTTAATACAGTCATTTCTGTCTGAGCTGAAACAACTGAATTTGTCTCAAGTTTAACAGGCTGCAGTCGGATGCAGACAGTGGACTGCACAGAGCACATTTGCATCTGTGTCTTTACCGATACAGTGACATCACACCGTGGGGGTGCAAGGAGCTGGTTACTATGGAAACTATCCATATGCTAAGGCTACTGATAGTAGGCTGATTGATTGCTGTCAAGGCAACATGCGTACGCACAGGCTCCACGTGCACCGAGGGTGTGATCTCAGGGTTCCTTGTTCTCGAGAGCAAAGTTCAGCCCCTCACAAGCTTCAGGCTGAATGGAGATGATGTTGTACCATCGGTTTATATTGCAAAGACTTAGTTTCTAATCTGTTAAGCTGCTGCACTAAAGAATGGACTTGCCTTTGCAGAGAGAGGCTAATAAGATGTTGGAGGGATGCGATTGTCCTGCCAAGTATTTCACTTGCTGCTGTGAAGGATTATCGGCTGTACAGTCTCATTGCACACATCACTGCACATTGTCTCTATTAAGTCGGAGTTCATTCAACTAGTCTTTGTGATATGGGCTTGTTGATGTGGCTACAAATAAATCCACACTGCCACATGTCCACAAAGCACCCTTAACAAAGACTTCTCATTAAGCATGCGGCACTCATATAAATCCAGACAGCTCTACTCGATTTCCTTATGCCTGTTCAGCTGCTGGATTTCATCACTTCCCCTCACTGTGCTTTCAAAAAGTCACTTAACAAAACCACAGCAGAGGGATTTGGTGGGATGTTCGCCATGATTTACAAATAACATGACAAGCATGAGGACGGAAAGCCCATCAGCTTTGATTATAACAAAGAGATTAAATGACGAAGGCGGCTTTTAATTAGTCTTGATGTGTGCAGTCACTGTTGCTCTCTCCTTGTCCAGCCTCACCAGGTCCTGCTGCCTTTCAGCTGTGATCGCCATTCAGCGGTCATGAAGCCACAGCAGCAGCAGTTCATGCCCAGAGGAATGCCCGAGATCTCTTGATGAGCTCCATGTGCTTCATTTCCATGAACGCTTGTCAGACTAGTCCTCATGTATGCACATCATAGGAGTTTGGCAGGGGGTTTCAGTTTGTGGTAATGCTGCATACTGTTAACTGTAGAGAGTAAGGGCTCGGTCAGTCATAGAGGACCCTTTTTGCTCATCTGTGGATGTTTAAAATGCCCTTTCATTGCTTCAGACTGTTAGCAGGTTCTGGAAACAGTCTGTTGTTCCATCTAAAAGCAGTCAAATCTGGAAAGAGTTCCCACTTGACTCTCAGGATTTATTTCATTTTCATGCTGTGGATATTTTGAGTAACAAGGCCATGAAGGTAATATGGGTGGTTTGAAATTTTCATTTTTAGTTTAGGGCTCAAAAAGGCTTAAAAAAATAATGACTTCATAAGCACGGGAACTGGCCCCATTATATTGCAACCAAATCCATTTTACACCCACCCAAAGTGTCATAATCGGGCAGCTTTGCACATTTAGGATAATCATAGTTTCATAGACACCAAACTGCACCACTTTATTGTCTTTACTGAATCAACAGCTGGGTTGATTCAGTCTGTGTTTTTAGTGTTTAGTGTAGATTCCCATCTTAATTCTTAAGAGCCTGTCACTGGCAGATGTTCTCAATGTTACTATGTTTTTTTGTTTTTTTTAAATAAACAAGCTTAATATTTGACAGCTGTGATCATGCTGTCACTGTTGCCCGGGACACGAGGAAAAAGCCAAAAGTTGCATACAAGTTACAAAAGAACTGCATCCCATCATTGGCACGTTTTCACACATCATACTGTATATGATCATATGGGCCATGTAATGTTATGGCAGATGATGGAGACTGTAAGTGTGTGCTGTGGCCCTCCTTAGATTGTTTCAGCTAGCTAGCTGTGTGGCCTTAAGAAGCACTGACTGAACAGATGGAAAATCACACTCTGTGATAGCGTTGATGCTGATGGATGTGGTTACTGAAAACATCGACTTTGGGAAGAAAATCTAGCATCAAATGTGTTTGTGTGTGAGTGATTGCTGTGTTGTGGGTGTGTGTAACTGAAGTAGACCCTGCAGGTCAGGTTGGCTCACGGAAGTGGCTTTCTTCAGTATTTACCCCCGTCAACTAGAGGGTGTGTGTAACTGGGTTTTTATGCAGGTGTAAACGTCTCTCCTCATGTCCTTCACACCGTGTTTAAGTGGACTCCAAGCAGCAGGAATTCTGCTTCACCAGATGGTGCTTCCAGGTGGAGCAGCTTGACATCCGTACAGGGGTAGCAGTTAAGAGTCTTGTCTGTGTGACATGCACAGACATCAGTTGCCTCTAAAACTGGTGGGAGGGAAGTTGGCGTGCTCTGCTGGGCACACTCTGTTGGAAGTGATGACAAGTGTATATATTTAAATGCTGTTAACAGCTGCTTCTCTTTCCATTTGCATGTATGAAGATGCAACATAATTAAAGTAGTCATGAGATTGCCCCCACCCCAAAAAAAGGCTATTACATTTTGAGTGCTGTAACATTAGTTTGACTGATGTTTTACACTTCAGAACAACAGAGTTGCATTCATGCAAGGTCACAAGGTTGCAGCTGCCTTATGATCATGCTCATAAACCTTTTTCCTTAAGTATTATCTTTGTGTGCAGTCAGTCTATTAAAAAGAGAGAAATTCCTCATGTTCTTGTCTTTTGCAGTAATAATTTAACAAAGTCCTAATCAGGCAAAGCGTTTTACACTCTGCACAGAATGTCAGCTCCTGGTGTTTACTTGACAACCCGTCACTGAGTGCCAGTTAACTGTTGGATGTAAAACGGGCAGCAGCAGTTTTTCTATAATGACACAAAACAATGAAACAAATGTTAACATGTATCACTGGGTTTGCTCCCTCTGGTTTACAATGGTTAGGTCCCTTTTAAGCCTCATTATGCTCACTCCTAGCTCCCTGTTTGTCATTCTTGGGTTTGACCAGAGTAGTTTTGCATGGTTCAAAATGCAAAAAAGTTGAGCTATTTGTGGCAAATGCTCCTCCCGGAGCCTGGTTCTTCCTTCCCGCTGTTCCAAATTGCTTGTTCATCGGGTCGTTTGATTGTCGGGGTTTTCGCTCTGTTATTGTAGGCGCTGTTAATTTTGACAGCAGTGTATTAACTCTGACTGAAAGGTCATTTAGTGTTGGTCGCTTTGAAAGCATTCAAATGATTTCAGTTTTAATCAAGTGTCATAAATCTAGTTAGTGTAAAAGTTTGTAGTTTATTACCATTTATATCGGTTTTATGTTTTGCAAAGTGTCTTCCTGTCCTTGATATGAAATGTCTTCATGTTTATGCTTCTTTATGCTTTCCTGCCTCACAGGAAATATTGCCCAAACTTAAAAATTAATGTAAACTGTGACTAAAATGACTGAACATGATTTGTCTTCCATACCTGGAGCATTTTGAAGTTGTTCCTATGCCCGTTTGGACTCTAACCCGTGTCTGTGCTCTCTTCTGTCTCTAACAGCGGAGCCCCTCCCCCTCATGGACCTGTGCAGACGAGTAGCTCGACTGGCTCTGGGTAGAGAGCGCATCCATCACATTGACACACTCCCCTTACCGCAGACACTAAAGAACTACCTCCAGTACCAGTGACGGCACATACACATTAAACACACACAGCAAGAAACTGGGGCCCATTTGTTCTTATGGTAACCAGCCTCCAGACTGAACATCAGACATCTGCTGAGGATGCAGGCGATGACATTGTGGTGGCATCTTAACCACCTGTTCAAAGGGTTTTGTTTACACAAGTTTGGGGGTTTTCCATTTTGGGTGTTTTTATCTTCTGGTTTTATGCTTCTTTTTTTTTTTTCGACTTGTTTCTATCTTCTGACAGATGACCATAGGAGCTGATGAATGAAATGAAGGGAGCGAGAAATTAAAAGAGAACGTGTCAATCCATTTTCCTATGTCGAGTCAAACCACATGTCCTCAGATAGAAATGCTGTGGTTTTCGGGCAACAGTTTACCCAGACATCTGCTGTGCACAGACTCTGTGGAGGCTTCCTCGGAAACATATTGGTATTTATATTTATATTCCCAACAACACAGCAGGCTCTGTGGAGACTCGACAATCCCTGCAAAGCCACACGCAGTTCTATTTTTGCTGCTGTGTACACGGCACGGCACACATGGATCACGTATAGGCAGCCTGTGTATAGAAACAATGTGAGCCCGGTCTGTAGCAAGAAGACAACTCGCTGACAAGCAGGCAGTAACACACGCAGGCTAGAAAACAACCCCGCTCTGGTTTCAGATTTTTAAATCTTCCTTCTCTCTGCTGCCAGCCTTACTCTCTCTCTTTCGTTCAGTATCTCTCCACCCCTCGCTCCAATGTGATTTTTAAGCCCCCGTCAGGCTTAGTGAACTGAAAGGACCGCAGACACGCCGTTGGTCGGCTCTCTAGCTCCTCTAACACTGATAGAGATTGATCCAAAGGTGAAGCAGGGGCCCACTCTGCTACAACATGCAAACACACATTTATCAGGAAACACTTCTTTCCCCCAAAAGTTTTAAATGCTGCTTATCCACCATATGACTTAAGATGTTTTTTGTTTTGTTTTTAATCACTGACATACCCTTAGAATTTGTTTTTCCTTTTTTCTTTTTAAAAAAATGAATTTTATGGGATTTTTTTTTTTTCTTCTGCAGGACAGGATGTCTCACCTGTATGGTTGGAAGAATGTGCTGCCATGAAAATGTTTTAAATGTGAATAAGAATAAACTGAGATGAATTAACACTGCCTGTCTCTGTTCTCTGATATTAAAGATTTATTTTTGGCCTTTTTTCCCCCTCAGCTGTAAAAGGCTGATGGGGGATTGTCGTCACCCCGGCGGGTAGGCGTGATGGACACCCAGGTTTGTGAATACTTTAACTTGAGAACGAGGTGACAATAGGAGCATCTGCTAAAAATCTTGGATGAGTTTGAATATGACTGATCTTGACCTCAAGGTCAGTAAGCTTTCTGAAAAACTTGCAAATGCGATAAGTTGAGCTCCAGATGACATAAGATTTTGAAATTGAAACCATGTGTGTCTGAGGGGGAGCACTGATGGCTGCCAGTATTTTTTTTATTTTTATGGGAAAGAAGGGACATATTGGGTGAGAGGGTGACACGTTGAGGAAACAAGCTTGGGGCAAAATTAAACCCAGGTTCCTGCTGTAGCATATGCGTCACCCACTTTATCCAGTGAGCTAAACTGGTTCTCAGAACACTGATGTGCTAAACTGCAACACTGAGCAGCTGTTTGGTCAGTGGTCTGCTTTGCCACGTTACATTTGCTAACCGAAGTGGCCTTTTTGTTTTTTCTCTCCCAGATTGTTTTAAATTTAAAGTTAAACCAGATGCTGGAGCCGACTGGAAGGAATGGATTAAAAAGTCTTTATACACCTAAGCTGTGCACTTTAGTGAGCACATGTAATCAACATAATACCTACAGCGGGAAGTTATTTCGGGATGTATTAGTACCCGCTTTAAACCACACACAAAAAAAAATCCCTGATCCCTCAATGATTCCTTCAATTATTTATTTATTTCCTGGGATGTGGATGTGTGAAAGCTGTCTGTGGGTGTTACTCATACCAATATGGCTCTTTGCTTTCTTTACATGCATCTTTGCTTTTTAGCTCCTCTTGGTGATGGTGTCAAAGAGAGATGTTAGGGTGGAGGAGCTGAAGGTTCCACTTGAGAAACTTCACTTATCCATCCTGATAAACATCCGTCAGCTGTTACATGCTGCATGGTTAGATCGCCAGTCAAAACAGACGGGTGCTAAAAATGAAGACTAATGTCCACAAAACAGCTTCTTTTGTCATCCTTCAAGAAAGATCTTTGAAATTTGTATTAGCAATTTGTAATACTGATTTTGACCATTTTATATTTGAAGTTTTTTCAAATCTGTATGGATCAGTGTTGTTTTTTTTTTTCAACTGTTTATGTACTCAACACAGCTGTGTAAATAGGTCTGATTGTCCAAGAATTGAACAAGCAGAAGATGATACATGTATGGATTTTCTGATATATTACAAAAATGATGGATAAAGCAAGAACTTGTGTTATTACATCCATCATCTGCTTCAGTTACCTTATAAGAAACGTTGACTTTACGCACTCTAACTTAAAAGTATTATTGTTATGATTGTTATTGTTTTTATTTTTCCCCCCAGTGTAGAGCAGCTATGCTGTCTAGGAGAGCTGTTCCATTAAGCAGATATGGGCTGCATTTTAGGGGCACTCAGAATATGGTGACAGCAGATGCTAAACGGCTAAAATAATCATGTCTGAATATAAAATGTTACATGAAAAGCTTACAATGTTCACAAGTGCTCAGCATCTCCCTCCCTGCCAGGATGCACAGTATGTCCATATGATACATGTACGGGCGTGTCTTAAATCACAGCAGCCGCTGCTATTGTTATGCCCTGTTGTTATACCTATCAGCAAACACGTGAAACCCGAGTACGTGCTTCAGTCGTTACCAGTAAACTTTGACCTTCAACACCTGGCTCCAGCCAAACTTGTGTTAAGACACACAATATAGTGGTCTTTTCTCATTCTCAAAGATCCATAATTGTAAATTCACAGGCTGACATTGAACGTATATTTACTATATAATATTTGTATAGTATGTTGCTAACCACATCTACCCTCATAGATTTTATGCATGTAGCTGTCGGGGGTTTTGCCATTATTTCCTGTACGTGTTTGTGGTTTCCTTTCATCGGAAACACACCACACCATTGGTGTGGCATTAAATGCCACGTCTGCTTTAGGATGACAAGTCATATACAAGCGGCTGTGAATTTTGGTCATTTAAAAGTGTGTATTGGCAATAACACCAATGACATCACACGGCATTAAAATCAGTGTAGTTACTCCAAAGGTCTGCAGTGATAGAAAATCCTTTGCTGCTGTCAAAGTCCCCCCGATGCTGGTTTTGGTGTCGAGTCGAGATGAGGTGCATCTATGAACTGGATTTCCCCATGCAGGGACAGCCTTTGAACACCAGAACAAAGCTGCTGGTGTTATCAAAGTTCATCTCTGTGCTTCTTTTCCTGGCACTGCCAACAGAAAATCCATTAATGTTGTACAGCAGAAAGCAGCCTGTGCTGATAATATCATAATCGCAACAAGAGGCATCTCTACCTCAGTGAGAGGGAGATGTCCAGCAAGACAGCTGTTGGATGAGAACATTTAAAGCTTTAGTAATGACACAAATGTGTCGAGTTAGCCGTTAATAATAGCTGGCTGATCAAGAATGTGCTCATTAAGCTCTCTGCCAACACAAGGGTGAGCGGTAAAACGTGAGTCACTGCAGAGACGAGATCAGCCGTGAGCTTCTGCCTGCAATCGATTCTCCCGCTGTAGCATATAGTGCTGTTCAATAATGCAGGACCCAAGCATTTAAAGGATTATTGGAACAGGCTGAAAGTTAAAGCTGATGACTTGTTTGATCAGGTTAGGAGTGACTCTTCTCATCCAGATCCATATTCAGCTGCTGCCTGACAGCGAGACTTTACTTCATCTCTTCATCTCTTCATCTCTCCTCCTCTGCCTCTGCTTCAACCATCACCTCCTGCCTTTTCCTCCTATCTTCTTTTTCCACCGCTCTGCTCATGTGATGTACTTTTTTTTCTTTCTTTTTTAAAATCCTCACATCACCGTTTTCTTTGCTCAGAAGCACACCTTCCATCACCGAGCTTTTATCTGGAAGGGAAAATGACTTTCAGGCCAAGAGAAGCATTTCTGACAAAGGAAGTGCCGAGCATCCTTTTCCCCTCGCAAGCCCGCTGCCTCCCTTTTCTGTGCTTGTGTTATACATATGCATGTATGGAGAGCAGCTGAGGAGATGGTTGGTTGGAGGTCGGATGTCTCTGATACAGAGATGGGCAGAGATCCATAATTTATGGAGGAGGGGAAAAAAATCCTGTCTGCTTTGCTTGGTAAGTTATGTAAAAGCTAACATTTATTTCTCTCCTCTGGATCGCACACGGAAATCTTCACACGCCTAAATTCCTCAAAGCAAAGGATGTTTCTTTGACCTACTTGAGGATTTGCATGGCCGCAGATGATAAGGATTGGACGGCTGCTACATTTATGTCCAGTATATGTTCAGTGCCGACATGAAAGATGTGTTATCCGTCCTGCTTTTTATCACCTTTTTTTGTAGTTTTAGGATTGAATGTTAAAGATTCTTTTCTGCATGTTTCATATCTTTAAACTACCCTGCAAACACTAAGCATTTTGCTGGTAATTTAAGCTTCAGAGGTTTTTTAAAAAAGTGTCTGTTATCAAAAGATGGACCGCCATCCAAGCTCCCCACCCCCACAAACCTGTCCACAGGACACAGAATTAATAAAGTAAAAGCAACTCGTGGGCTGCAGTAGTTTTTACTGTGATTCTTTAAACGAGCAAGAGCACAGCAGGCCGAGATGCTTTAATTACATGAAGAGTCACAGGATATATCCATATATATAGAGATATAGGTATATCTATATAGAGATTATATCTATACATGTTGCGCCAAAAATTGGTCCACCCCAAGGAGTGTCCCCCGACACAAACAGAGTAATGTAGTGTTTGCTGTTAAGTGCCAGGAGGATTGTCATGATTTATCGGGGGGACACCAAACAACCTCTGGCGAAGCGGATGGCACAACACAGGAGTGCTGCCTCGTCAGGCCAGGACTCTGCAGTCTATTTACACCTACAGGCCAGTGGACACTCTTTCAATGATGAGGATGTACACATCCTGGACAGGGAGGAACGCTGGTTTGAGCGCGGAGTCAAGGAGGCCATTTACATGAAAAGGGGAAAGACCATCTCTGAATCGAGGAGGGGGCCTAAGGGTACATCTGTCACCATCTTACAATGCTATGATTGCAGCCATTCCCCAACTCTCTGTGAATGATACTCATGACCATTGATCAGTGGTTGTTGATCAATGGTCATGCCAGTTTGCATAATAATGATCAAGGAACTGACCTCACCGCCCATTGTTCATGCAGTGGGCTGGTTTCAGTTATTGTGCAAATGTACTGTTTATAAGGTTGGGGAAACCTGCAGTCAGCTGAGACCGAAGAAGTCGCTTGGACGAGTGACGAAACATTTCTCCCACTGAAAACGCTACATCCAGATCAACAGAATCAACCTTTTGGGATTTACTTACCTGGATGATTGAGTATGCATCAAGACATCTATATATATACACTACCAGTCAAAAGTTTGGACATACCTTCTCATTTAATGTTTTTTTCCTTTATTTTTACTACTTTCTACATTGTAGATACATAATAAAAATATTAACTATATGAAGCAAGATATATGGAATTGCGTAACAAAGAAAAAATGGATAAATAACTCTAAATATGTCTTATATTTTAGATTCCTCAAAGTAGCCATCCTTTGCTTTGTTGACAGTGCTGCAAACCCTTGGTCTTCTCTCAATGAGCTTCATGATGTAGTCCCTTGAAATGGTTTTCACTTCACAGGTTTCATTTGTGGAATTTCTTGCTTTTCTCATAGGGTTGGGACCATCAGTTGTGTTGTGCAGCAGTCAGGCTAGTGCACAGCTGACAGCCCTGTTTGACAACTGTTAAAATTCATATTGTGGCAAGAACCAATCAGCTAAGTAAAGAGAAACTACAGTCCATCATTACTTTTAGAACTGAAGGTCAGTCAGTCTGGAAAATAGCTAAAATTTTGAATGTGTCCCCAAGTGCAGTTGTAAAAGCCATCAAGCGCTACGACGAAACTGGTTGCCATGAGTGACCGCTACAGAAAAAGGAAGACCAAGAGTCACCTCTGCTGCTGAGGATAAATTCATCCGAGTCACCAGCCTTAGAAATTCAGAGTTAACAACACTTTGGATTAAAGCTTGACTCAGAAAAGGTGAACAGACAATCTCTACATGCATGGTTCCCACCGTGAAGCATGGAGGAGGAGGTGTGAAGGTGCTTTCCTGGTGACACTGCTGGGGAATTATTCAAAACTGAAGGCACACTGAACCAGCATGGCTACCACAGCATCCCGCAGCGACATGCCATCCCATTGGGTTTTCGATTAGTTGGACCCCAAACACACCTCCAGGGTTATTTGACCAAGAAGGCGAGTGATGGAGAGCTCTGCCAGATGGCCTGGCCTCCACACACCTAATCTAAACCCAACTGAGATGGTTTGGGATGAGATGGACTGCAGAGTGAAGGGAAAAGGGCCAACAATTGCTCAGCATCACTGGGAACTCCTTCAAGACTGTTGGAAAACCATTTCAGGTAACCACCTCATGAAACTCATTGGGAGAATGCCACGAGTGTGCAAAGCAAAGGGTGGCTATTTTGAAGAATCTAAAATATTAAACATATTTTGAGTTATTTCACACTTTTTTGTTGACTACATAATTCCATATGTATTAATTCGTAGTTCTGATGCCTTCAGTGAGAATCTACAATATAAATAGTTGTGAAAATAAAGAAAAAACATTAAATGAGAAGGTATGTCCAAGCTTTTGACTGGTAGTGTATGGGTGTGTGTATATATTTATATGTATATACACGCACAAGAATGTATAGATGTGTGTGGTGTCGATTTTTTGTATTGACAAAAAGAGTTTCCTTACTGTTACAGAAGATGTTTTGAAAGAAGCAGCAGCCAGTGAATCACTGACATTTCTGATATGCTCTGCCTCTGTCGACAGATCAATCGACTGCTTGTTTTCAGCTCCAGTAGCTCTGAAAATTCTGAAGAACAAAATTATGTTTGCATGAGTCCACTCGTGTTTTCACTAGCAGATCCAAGTCTGCCCGCTCAGAAATCACATGCGTCACATAACGGAAAAATCCTGTGCTCCTAGGCTCTTGCAGATGAATGTTTACATAATCATATTTGCAAAGATATTTTTGATGACACATTTTATGTTTTTAACATTCTTTTATATTTTTAGTAGTAGTATATTTTATGCTATTGACTTCAAAGGTGCTATACGTAAGCATTTTACTTTAAAACTTTAGTTGCTGTGAAACCCACCCCATCCCATCGCTGTCTTGATGGTCTTCAGCTGCTTCTCCAGTCCAGTTTCTCTGTGCTGACTCAAACGTGATAGCTGGGGATGACGGTCCTTGTTCTACTTTGCAGCTTTGTACTCTTAGGGAAAAGAAAAGTTTCATCCCAAAATGCTTATTCTAAGTAATAGATTACATTTCAATCTTCCATGTAATTCTGTTTCATAAGTACAATGTAAAATGTTACATTTTAATGGAATCTGTTCAAATGAAATTTATTGACTGGTATACAGTGAGTTTATATCAAGCATATTTTACGTAGTGATTTTTTTTTAAAAGTAAATCCACCTTTCTTTTTATTTATTTTGGTTTCAATGTGTTAAATATATGCTGTATGTTTTAGGTCGTAGGGTGTATTATGGAGTGGATTATCGTTGCCTTTTTACTTTTTTAAAATTATATTTTGTTTATTTTATTTAGTATTCATCTTTTTTTTTGGTTTGGTTTTGCTGAACGAATCCTTATCTGAATGCTTTTACAATGCTGGAAAATCTCCTTGATCAAACAGTCACTAGCACAGTTATATAAAACCTAAAAAACAAAAGGTTTGCTTCTGTTGTTTTGTTCAACTCTGTGTTACAACAATGCATACTTTTCCTCAAAGGCATTCCTGGTGTTGTCCTCAGACAATCCACCGACAACCCCCCACTGTTGCCTTTAATAGCACTGACCTTTCCTGGTCAGGATAATGTGCATCTTTTGCCAATTTACACCTTCCCAACATGATTTTATGATACTAAGATTGTCCATCATCTGGTGAGATTGCATTTTAAGCATTTTGGTTCCCAGCCGGAATTAAACTGTGAATATCTGAAACGTTCAAACTTCCTGATTGAAGAAAATCCATTTTATAAGTGAGCACGATCCAGGGTTGCATGCAATTTATGATTCACACAGGACTACTTTAACTCTTTAAAGACTTGTCACATTTTCTTGGAGGCCGAGGTGACTTCAGTTTTAGCTTGAGACCACACTGAAATGGCAGCATGATGATCCAGAATATGTGTGATCATTTTCTTCTGCTGGATTCGTGCTACCTGAATGACTCCTTCAGCATGTGCGGCAGCAGCTTCAGCTCAGCCTCAGTGACGACGCTCTCTTAAGTCTCTCTATCAGACCGGAGCTCAAAATGCTCTTCAAATGCTACCTGAACAGTCTGTTCCTTCAGCTGGAACACAGTGCTGATAACCAGAGGAAAGTGAAGAGAAAATGAAGGGAGGAGGAAGGGGATTAGTGAATGAGAAGCGGAGCGAGTCGGACTGAAGGACGATGGGTAACAGTAGGGTTGGCAGAGAGTGAGAATGAGGGGAGAAAAATGTAGGAAAATCCATATTTTAAGCTGTGCTACCCAGGATAGCACCCCACCCTCGCGTTTGTGGAGCGACCATGGTGGCAATGCCACCGTCTGTTGCTTGTATATATGGAGGAAAGCTGCAGAAGTACAAAAATAAAACGCTCAGAGGCGAAAAAAAGCCTCCACTTTGTAAACAGCAGCTTAACAAGCACAGGAAACGGACAGAACGTGGAATTCTAATTTGAGCAGCACAAGTTCTGGAGTCTGTACTTATGTGAAGGTATGCATGAGTCATACTCTTATCTGAGTGCCGCGCACACTCTCAGCAGGAGAACTCTGTGTGAGGCCCAATAATAACAGTGTGGTGCTTCTTCTTATCTCTCCTCCATCTTTTTTTCTGTCTGTGGCCTGTGAGCCATCAGCATCACCCTCCATTCTTTTCAGCTTCGGTGCATTTCTTCGGTTGAACAAGAGGAAGTTAAGGAGTCAACAATGTTAAAAAAAAAGTGTCTTAGAGTGTAAAAGGAAGTGGCATGAAGTTGGTGTGTGGTTGCTAATATTTTCCAAAGGGTTCCAGTCGGGCCTCCTGCCTGCTATCTCAACCTTTTCAAATGTCACCTGCTGCCTGTTAGGTAAAAACAAACTACCTTTGCTGCGAAAGGTGCTTCTAAAATTAGTGAGAACAGATCCGTGGGCGCGCACGTATAGTACACACACCTGTTTGATTAGTGGCCACAGCCTAGAGGCGATGTGACGCTCAGATATGTGTATTTAAATTTTGTGCGTGTGTGAATTGGCACCTTTATCAGAACACTGGACCTCATAATCAGATTGGAGCACACAGCAGGGACGGCGGCGGCCTCTTTGGTGACCGACTCTGTGCCAAAAGTTTTTAAAAAAAAAATCCTCCACAACTCCACACAAGCTCGCTGTGACGTCACTGCACTGTGTCATCTGTACCCACTGGCCTGTCCTGTTTCTCCAGCGCTGTGCCCGCTACACCTTATGTAAATAAGCACCCAGCCAATAACAGCCGGAGGATTTAGGATCATGACCGCTAATGCTCTTATCCGGTTTTGCTTCGTGGCTTGATTTCAGTAAAAGGAACAAAGCCTCTCTCTCTTCATTTATTATTTTTCTTTTTTCAAAGTAAACACTCCCAGATGTCTGTTTTTTTTCTTATTTTTTTCTTTTGTTAACAGAACGGCTCCTTGCACACTGGATCGTTGCAACTGTCACATTTTGAACACGTAGTGTCTGCGAAGGTCCTGTTAATTTAAGTTGTTTTGCTTTTGAATCTAATTAACTTGTTAATTCATTAAAAACTCGTAAAATGCAACATGAATCAGAGGCCTGCTCTTCTCTCTGACAGAGAAACTGTAAGATGTATTTTCTACATTTCTGCTGCCACCATTTGGTTGTTTGCCATCACTGCAACACTTCTGGCTTTAATTAAAGTTCTCGTGCTTATTCACTTTCATGCTCCCTTTATAGATCAGAATTTCTGTTGTATGTTTCGACTTTAAAACGACCCATGATGCAAATGAACACATTTCATCGTTAGAGCATAGCTACATCTTTCAAACTGCAATTGGTTTGTTTTACACAAATGCGGCCATGATGACATCAGTGTGACATCATCAGATTTTTATGACCAAGCTCCTCTAGAGCAACAGAGGTTAGATTTCCAGGACAACAGTCTTAAAAGACCAGTGTAAGCAGAATATATGTTCAAACACAAAGGTTAAGGTTCTTAAGGCAAAAAACAAAAGATGTAATTAATTAGATCAAAAAGCATGAAAATATGACCCCAAACTGCCTAAAAATACACAATTAAACAAAACATCATCTCTTTCTCATTATGTCTTCTCCACAACTGCTCTCTCGTTCCTTATTTTCACCTCATTCTCTTTCTCTTCATCTCAAGCATCATCTCCTGAACTGAAGTCAGGCCTCTAACACACAAAACAGTTTCACTGTCGCAGTTACTTAATGTCAGATTGGATATGTGACCCACACATTTCCAGGCAGCTGACAATAAGCCAGCTAAGCGATAAAAACAGGTGGTTGTGAGCTGACATTATACCTGCTAATGTTAGGCTTGAAGGTCCTAAAAAACATACATTCCCTCTGATAAAGAGTTTGATTATAATCTGACATGTTATCAGAGTTTATTCATTAAGTCCAACAATGTTAGACCTATTTCAATGAGAGTTTCAGTAATGCTAACAGCATTAGAGACTAAGAGCAGCAAAAATAGCAGTGCTTACTGATGGAAAAGTTCAGGATAGTCTCAGCAAGCCACCTCAGTATCACTGCCATCAGACATGAGTGAGTTTCATTGACTCCTTAGCTCATATCAGGCCCCTTTCACAAAGTTTTACAGCCTCTTCCGGAGTAAATATGTGAATGCTTATTGACAGCTGAGGTAAACATCGGACTGACAGCCTACGCTCACAAAAGACAAACCAGGGACCAGAGTTGTTTGTCCTACAGTGGGCCCTGTAGCTGGGATTATACACTTGAATTGTGAGGGGTAAGAAAACAGAACTCATTTGACTGAAATCTCCAATCTACTCTCATCTACACACTTTATATTTAAGTCTTGATTTTATCAGATGTATGGAAAGCCAAATGAGAGGGGCTGGGTTGGGGGTGATGCAATGTCCTCTCCTAAAAGCTTGTTTTGTGTTCTGCACGAGTTGGAAATGACGTATATAGTAACTTGAATTTCAGAGCTTTCTTTTGATTATGCCAGTGGACCTTATTTAGAGTAAACTAATAAAAAGGAGAGAGAGCGTCCCTTTAACCTATGAGTTAACCTAGTGACCACAAAGTTACTTTATATGTTGATTAGCTGTATTTATGAGAGGCATAACTCATTTTCCAGGCACCTCTCTTATGGTGGCCTCGTAATTAGAGCAAAGTGGATTAGAGCGTGCTTGACTGTGAAATGGTGTGGTGCTGCTGGCCGCTGGAGTGTGAACGACTGTAATTGTTTGTCAAATGACTAATCCAGTGTAAGAAGGTGGGGGTGGGGGTTTTTAAAAGATGATTACGGAAGAAATTTATTATGCTTCTGTGCTTGTAAACTGTGAATATACACCAGCTTCTGATTTGCAGGAGGAAGCAGAGAGAAGACAGTGTCCTTGTCAGCAATGGAAAATACATGTAGTTTCTAGTTTTTTTTTGAGCTGCTGTAATTGATAACACACTCAGCTCAACAGAGCATTTAAGCTCTTTCAGCTCAGTTTATGTTTGTTTGTTTTCTTTGGTTTTTTGTTTTTGTTTTGTGGCCCACAGATCTCATTTCTCTGGCCACACTCAGTTCATTCAACTCAGAATTGCTAAATTCCATCCATTTCCAGTTATACTGGAGTCCACCAGGGATCTCTCCTGGGCCCTCTTTTATTTGTAATCTATCAACTTCCTCTTGGTCATATCAGTTTCCATTGTTATGCTGATGACACCCAGCTCTACTTATCTAACTCTACTACCACTATCCCACCCACTGCCCTCAGTGTTTACCTCCAGGAAATCAAATCTTTGTTCTATTGCAATCTTCTGAAATAAAACAGCAATAAAACTGAGGTTTTCCTCATTGGCACCAAACTCACCTTATCTAAATGTAATAGTTTTTCATTTTCTGTTGACAACTCCTTAGTTTCTCCCTCCCTTTCAGATATAGAGTCTGGGTGTCAACCTTGGATAGTATGCTTTCTTTTCGCACATCGAAAAGAAAGCATACATCAGTAAAACTACTTGGTCCTGATCCTTCCATCTTTGCAACATTAATTGCCTCTGTCTATCTCTCACACTCACCTGTTCACTCAGCTGTTCTTAGTGATTTTTAAATACTGTAAATATGGTTTTGACTTGATGGGTATTTTTGAACTCAGCTGTGTGAGGTGACCTTGAGTGTTTTGAAAGGTGCTTTTTAGTTCACTCTTTCGTAGTATGCCTTGTATGCCAAGAGACGGTGACAAGCTGCTGAACACAGAAGAGATCGTACCACTGAAGACTGTCAGTAGTTGGTGGGAAACCAAAAACAGGAAATAACTAAAAACAGAACTTTTTTTGTTTGCTGTTGTTTTTGAGGACAACGGTGGAATGTGGAGTTCATTTGAAATTACTTCAGTCATGTTCACTCTATCTGCCAAGTTAGTGATCTAATATGTCATCTGTGTAACCTGCCACAGCTTGTTCTATTAAAAAAAAGTACCCTGTTTACACCACAGTGAGTTCAGAAGCCCGCGGCAGTGAAGATCAAGAGGTTGAATGCTGCTCTGCACGTAATGCACTGTGTTTTGCAATCCAAATAAATGCTACTCAGTCTGTCAGTTCTGCAAGCTGTTTCTGTTTTACATGTTGCCAGAAGTTTACCACAGTTAACTTCCTCTGGAGCACAAACCTAGTTTCAGTGAATGCTGACCCTGCCTCAGACACCTAAACCACACTTATCGGTGCACTGTATACATGTTTCATTGGTGTGCAGCTTTGTCAAAGCAGTTTGAATGTATGTATTTAGCTTTAGTACTATGTTAATTGTTCAAACTGAAACATATGAGCGGTAGTTTTTCTCTTTTAAAGTGTTCTAGGGGTAAGTTGAAGAGGTTTTGGCAGGGAATTGTGATATTTTGGAGGATCATACTAAGCTGTTGGGTATTTACATGGAAAAGTAGTTTCTGTTCCCAGCTGTGGGCTGGTCTGTGTTCTGCCAAAGCTGATCTTGTTTTTCCAAAGTGGTTTTCCTTTTCCTCCTGTTTTTTTGGAGAGTTTACAAGACTCATGTCCCGAGGAAGCATATCTTGTTATTGATTTTAACCACTTGTTGACTGTTTACTGTCCCACACAGCTTGTTTCCAGGTATCTGCCTCCCTGCAAAGGATTTCTGCTGATGGAATTTGTCTGTTTTTCAGGTCCATGTGTGCCAGTTGCTCTTTCAAAAGAAGACACAAAAACTTATTTGTGCCATAATGTGATTACATGCAGATATTCTTGATTTTGGTACACACACACACTCTCACTCGCTTTTACATCTTGGTGATGACATCAAATAATTGACATAGTGATTTCCCTAGCCCGTTAGCCTAACCCTAACCATTAGAAATACATGCCTAATCCTAACCCTTACTCTAAACATAACCTAACCCTAAGCCACATTTTCAGCCTCAAAAATGCCTTCAAATTTGTGAGGGCCAGCATTTGGACCCCACAAGTAACTGTTGGTCCCCACAAATATAGTGTCATGCCAATTTTTGGTCTTCACAAAGACATTTAAACAAGTACACACACACTCACACTCAAAAAACAAAACTATATTTGCCTAAGTTGACATTTCCCCTAAAGGTGCCATATGCGAACATCTTAGAAGCCACTGAATTTTCCAAATAAGTAGCGACATCTCATCACAGTCCTCAGTGTCATTCAACTACCTCTCTACTGAGTCCTAAAATCCTGGATATTGACACCACGGCTTTGGATGGATTTACAGGATGGAGGTTTGGCCGTATATTAAAGGTGGGCATAGTTACCATTTTGGTGTTTTAAAATACAATAGGGTAGGGTAGAGACTTGTGAAAAATTTACTATTACTGAAAATACTACTTTTACAATTTTATTAAAAGGGAACAAATAATGATAAAAGATACAATTTAAAATGGGTTCTTTGCTAACTTCTCTGTTATGTGTAGACACAACACTTGCTCATCCAGTTAGGGCCTTTTTTAAATGCTTGAATGATAAGTAGCTTCACAAATAAAAAAAAGAAAAAGAAAGATTCCTCTGAAAAATCGCTCCTTGGAAGCAAAATATACAGAAATGAGTAGTAGCTTAAGACTTTTGCACAGTTACTAACCCTTTATCTACAAAATGAACAATGTGTTCTACTCATTAAGACTTGGAACTCAGCTTGAATTTAGCTGAGTTGCCACCTATGTGCGACTAGAAAGCTATGTAGATTTAAGGCCATTCGGCCTTATCAGAGCCTTAAGCTGCATTTTTTTTATATTCAGTCCATGAATTACAGTAAGCCTGCAAGTGACTCACTGCCAGCCAGTTTCAGCTGATCTAACCATGACATCATCCTTAAAGAACCCACATTTCTATGTTTTTGTTAGATTGTAACTATTACCATTCTCTCATTGCTTCACTGCTTCCGTGATAATTTTGACATGAACTGTCAGCTTGACATGTAGGTAGAAATTAGAGGGAGGGGTTATTTACTTTTGGAATAAATGAAAGGTGAAATTAGTCTTTGCATTACATTAGTTTCTCCACAACATTTTCCTTATTATGCCACAAATCTGCTGCCACACATGTGCAGGGAAGCCTGAAGCCTTTTCAGCTTTTCATTCATCCCGTTGCTGGTTTGCAGTTTGTCAGCAGCCTGAAGGTGAATCTCATCCAATCACTTTGTGCGTTTTGGATAAAACTATTTTGCTTTTTTGGTTTTTGTAGGACCGCAAATGCTTTTATTTTGCATTTTAATTGCTTCTAGTTTACAGAATTTGTACTTTTCACAGTAATTGAAACACAGCAAAACAGCTTTTCATGTATTTTGATGAAACAGTTGTTTTTTTTGTTGTTGTTTTTTGGATGTGTCTGTCTCTGAAGCGCTTACTTGGGTCAGCTTCGATCATTTAAATGTGACATGCTGGTCAACATAAAAGGTTCAGAGATTTTTTCTAGCGTATGTTTGAGTTACTGAATGTAGAGGAGGGACACAAAGTATCTATTGGGCTGGCATCGAGCTGTTACCAATACCAGCGTTGGCATCGATCTTTGGATTGATCTACACACCTTTTTGTTTTGCTGTGGTTGAAATTCTACATCCACTGCTTCATCACCATCTACTATTACCTCCAAATATCACACAGCACAGTGTTTTATTATAGGCTTACATTTTTCTGCTTTTTGTTGTCACATCCACCTCATGCTCATTTTTAAAAAAACATAAATGAAATTTTTTTAAATAAAAGAATTATTGTGAAATTTGACTCTGTGTGTAAAAGCATAGTCTCTCTGGTTCCTCTAGAAGCCTTAGACCTGCTGTAATCTGTTTTTTTTTTTTCTTTTGGTGTTTTTTTTTGGAGTTTTTCGAGGTTACAATTACAGCGTTAACATTAATGCATTCTCGCTGCCTTGGAGTGGGAAGAAATGTAATGAATAATGCATGCTGGGATAAAGGTAGTCTGTTTCCTTCTGGGGCATCATGGACTTCATTATTTATATACTGCTGCCTCAACCTCTCCGTACTCGATGTTCCAGTGAGTGACAGGAAGCCGTGACTTTGCAGCCTTGACACCGACTGCCGCCATCTAGCAATGACAAGCAAAAGGCAACATCTGTCCACATCTCTCCCCGCTGGCTGTCCTGAGAAGTCAGGTCAAAAGAGTTTCTGTTAGAGAGACAGTAATTATAGATGTGCATTAAAGCAGTTTGACAGAGTTTAGTTTTTGCAAAATCTCTTTGTGAGTCAGGAGTGAAGGTGACAGCGCCTGGGGCTCCCCTTCTGCTGTGCTCGAAGATAAGTTTTGCAGATACTTTAATTCTTTCCTACTGAGCTGCTGAGTTCTCGCCAGTTTATGCAAGCAGAAGGCCTCTTGGGTTATCATTTGACCCAATTTTTGGCTGTGCAAAGTACAGTTTGAGTAACACTGGGTATTCTGAGACCATGCTAATCTCAAACTGGCTCAAGGCTGATATGAAACAGATAATGATCCCGACAAAGACATGTGTGAGCAGCATGGCAGGACTGCGTGAGCTCAGGTGTGACTGGAGAACATTTGCAATTGCTAAAGTCATGCAATATAGTTTTTATCCACTAGAGGGAGACATTCAACTGGATATACAATCTCTACAGCGCTTAGCACATGTCCCCATCACAAACGTCACTGAAGTACTCAGTGCACATAAATGACCGTGGTAATCATAAGGAACAGAATACAGAAAACACATTTATTATTTAAGCTGCTTTAAAAAGTAATGTACTGATTGCGCTCAGTGGCATGTCTGTTTTTTTTTTGTTTTAATGGGGGCCACAGGATTTTAATTTTAATTACTTGTATATTGCTCCATAGCTTAATCAGTAACAGAGCAATTAATCTGCAAAATAACAAGTACCTAGACCTTTAAAATATATAGTATGGAGTACAAAGTGCAATAAGCATATTAAGAATATACTGGAGTAAAATGGGAAAGCAGCATAGTACTAGTACAAGTACTTGAGTAACTGTACGGATTTGCATTCCTACTCTTACCTATCCATGTTCTTATCCAATGGGGGTTGCGAACCTTAAGATAAACAATGCTCCAGTCGAGTGGCTTTGGTGGGGTGGCACCAATCATATTTCAGGGAGGGCTGGTGCTACCCCATGCCCCTCCTCTAGATACGCCCATGATTGGTTTATGAGAAACACATTATTTAATTTTGATCTTTCTAGTGATAATTTCCCTCCACAGATGCTGATTTTGTAATAAAAGATGCCATAAAGAAACCACAGAAATAATAACCCGAGCCAAAAATCAGAAAACTTAATATTTAAAAACCAGTGATCAATGCTTGGAGGCAAATATAGCCAGCCTGCACTGAAGCTATCTTCCCTCTTGCTTAGTGGTGTCCCAGTTCCATAGTAAATGATAAATGCAGATTTTGAGGCTGTTCACATGGGAAAAGTGACAAAGTAAAGTATACTCGACTACTATTCAACAAGCCGTTCAGAGCTACAAGTCACTGTGAATGAAATCGCTGAACAAGCTGTCTCTGGGTTGGGCTTAGCAGCTATGTTCTTCATTTTCTTGCACTGCATTGGATCTCAGTAATAAGTACATTTACATTAGCTGTAACAGTACTAACAGTGCACTCATGGATTATTAGGCATGGACTTGCACATGGTCCTCCTGCATTGTTCATAGATGTGATTTTGGGATGCGCATCTCACACAGGTTTTTTTCTCATTTTGGGTTTGTTTAGGGTCATATTGTGTATCATTATGGTCATTTTGCATCTATTTTAGCTGTTTTATGCCTTTCTGAAGTAATTTTGTATGTTTTTCTGTCTTATTTTGGACAGCTTGTTGCTCTGTAACGATTTTATGTGAAATCTTGATTGTTTTGCATAAATTAATGATAGTTTTCTAACTCACATTGGCTATTTTTTGCATCTTTATAGGTTGTTTGGATTCAAATTAGATCATTTTGTAAATCGCTTTAGAGCCAGTCTGTCTCTTTAGAGCCATTTCACATTTGGGGGGTTTTTGGCATATTTTTTTTTTTGCCATTTTGTTTCTTTGTGGTCATTTAATGTCTCGTCTGTATCTCGTTTTGGATATTTTTAGTTCTGTTCTGGAGAAATATAGTTTATTTCAAGAACACACCAACACACCAATCTTCAGAAGGCCTATGTATCTTTGGGTATTCTTATACCACACAGAGTAATCCTATCCATGAGGAAAATAAGTAAAACAAGTTTTGGTTTATGCAAATATATATGTACATTTAGCAAGTTCTCTAAGCTGAACAGGAAAATGAGGTAATACACTTACCAACTTACATCCTCCTTCATAATTGCTGTGGCAAGTCATACAAAGAGAAGCTGCTTTGTGGCACTAGCTGCTGATTTTCATCTTCTTCTTCTTCTTGGAAAGATGCCCTTAATCTAGGATAGATTTGATATCGCCATCTCAAAATTAGGAAAAGCACAACCCAAATAGCCACAGAGGAATTTTAATGTATTGAGAGAAGTCTGACCAGATGGACTGTCTTTGCTGGGCAGCATTTCAGCAGCATGGAGAGCACCCAACCCTGCAGCTTGCTCTGCGTTTACAAACTGCTTATTGAACAGTTACATCGACAATAGTGCTGGTTTGTTCTTTAGGTGAAGATTAGATAGAGCGCACAGTTGGGTGGTTCAGTCATTGAACTCCAATTTCTCAGACAAAAACATGTCCAATAAACAGGCTTTGGTAATGCTTACTCTAACCAGCCCCTGGCACTATGAGTAGAATTAGTGTTTATAGAGGCAAAAATGACTAAAAGACCTTGTCAGTGACATTTTGTACAGCCCGTCTTATGTTTCCTGGCTTTTCCACACTTCTAATTTGACACAGCCCTGAGTCTTTTGTTGAAGAACAAAAAAGTAATCCAGTAGGGATCAGCGCCGCAGCTTCGCCTGGAGAGGATAAGTAGTTTAGAAAATGGCTGATTGCGTTCAATTAAACTGATGCCTTTAGAGACATTTGCTCCTCAGATGTTGTGGGTCTGTTGTGAATTTAACTGGAATATTTTTTTTCGTCTGGAGTGCTTTACGCTTAAAGGTACTTACTGTAAATTCTTGTACTTGAAACCTTCCTAAATTAACTAGAGCTGTCAGCAGGATGCAAAGAAACACCCACTGTCCAAAATGTCTGTGTGCTGTGCTGAGGAGGTACACTACATTGCCAAAAGTCTTCACTCACACATCGAAAATCATTGAATTCAGATGTTCCAATCACAGGTGTATAAAATCAAGCGCACAGGCATGCAGACTGCTTCTACAAACATGTGTGAAACAACAGCTCGCTCTCAGGAGCTCAGTGAATTCCAGTGTGGTACCGTGTTCAGCTGTGAAATTTCCTCACTACTAAATATTCCACATTCAGCTTGTAGTGGTATTATAACTAAGTAGAAGTAATTGGGAACAACAGCAACTCAGTCATGAATTGGTAGGCCACGAGTCAGCAGATGCTGAGGTGCAGAGTGGGCAGAGGTCGCCAACTTTCTGCAGAGTCAATCGCTACAAACCTCCAAACTTCATGTGGCCTTCAGATGAGCTCAAGAATGGTGCACAGAGAGCTTCATGGAATGGGTTTCATTTGCTGAGCAGCTGCAGCCAACCCTTACATCCCCAACTACAATGTAAAGTGTGGGCTGCAGTGGTGTGAAACATGCCACCACTGGAATCCAGAGCAGTGGAGACGTGTTCTCTGGAACGAATGAATCACCCTTCTCCATCTGGCAATCCGGTGAATAATTCTGGGTTTGGTGGTTTCCACGAGACCAGTAATTGTCCGACTGCACTGTTTGGTAGAGGACATATTATGGTGTGGGCTTGGCCCTTTACTTCTAGTGAAAGGAATTCTTAATGCTTCAGCATACCAAGACATTTTGGACAATTTCATGCTCCCAACTTTGTGGGAACAGTTTGGGGATGGCCCCTTCCTGTTCCAACATGGCTGCACACCAGTGCACAAAGCAAAGTCCATAAAGACATGGATGGCTGAGTTGGTGTGGAAGAACTTGACTGGCCTGCACAGAGACTTGACCTGTACCCTTTGGGATCAATTAGACTGCGAGCCAGGCCTTCTTGCACTCCTCACAAATGCACTCCTGGAAGAATGGTCAAAAACTCCCATAAACACACCCCTAAAACTTGTGGAAAGCCTTCACAGAAGAGTCATTAAGCACAAACAATGTAATGTCTAATGGCTAGGCAAAAAGGCAGAGCATCTAGAGGAAATGGGGCTAGCATACATATGTGCCACCTGGTGATGAAGCTTCTGAACTGTGCAGAAGTTGATTACAAAAAGTCCCTTTAAGTAGTTTTTAAGTTAATTTTTAGTACAGTACACAACTGTTCTTTTTGCATAATTCAATTGATATTGCTCACATACAGTTTCCACAAGAGGATTATGAGCTCCAAAGATGATGCTGTTGCACAAAATGTATTACTGGCTACACAGAAACACTCACACTGTCACACAAATACAGACCCCACAGCTAGATTCCAAAACAAGTTTTTATTGGCCAATTTACAGAAAGTGCTGTAGTGACCATTCCAAAGGAAAACAGACCAAAGAGTCCAGAGAAAAAAAAACTAAAAAAAAAGAAAGAAAGAAACTTTTACACATTATACAAGGTTTCGATGTTAATTTCACCGTCCTCTTCTAAAACAAATGTAGGACAACATTAGGGCTGATGCAAAATCCACCAAAGATTTCAAGGGGGGAGGAGGAGGGGTGTGTGCAGGAAGGGAAGTGATGTCACAAGACCAGGTGTCACAGTAGATGAGGAAAACTCTTAAACAACATATGAGATCTTTAGATGAACATACAGTAGAGCTACAGTATACACATACAACAGGTTCTCCCAGTTATACCCACAGGACAGCTGGCAAAGGCTCACTAGGTTAGAGGAGGACATTTTCCAGTGTTTATGACTTTAACTGAACTTTTTTATTGATTTCTGGCATATAGCGCACAAGCTTTCTTGTGACAAAAACATCATTTCATTGGTCATTTGTGGATTCTTGCTGCCAAACACTACAGACAAGCTGAATTGAGGATGGCTACAGTGATTAATGCCCCTTCATTTCAAAGTGGGAAAAAAAACACAACTGGGTTTTCTGATCGCGTAAAATGTGACACTGCCAAATGCATTCCACTCTCTGTCCTCTTAAAAGTTGCACGAGGCGACTTCACAATCCGGCGGCCTCAAGGGTTGGCTAATGAGGTGGGATTTATGTAATGTGACATCAGTCTCCAGACTTAAATTTCTTCCATTAATGCTGCGTTTCTCTCAAAGTTAGAAGTTTGGAGAAGTTCCTCTTCTATTTTCAATTTTTTTATTTATTTTGTTGCAGTTAATGTGTATCTGATGTCTCTGTAGACACTAGCAATCCAGCTAGGAAGGCTGTGTTTTCTAGTTTAGGCCATTAGGCCACAATAAAGTGTCTTTAAATGCATAATGTGAGAGCTTGACTCATTTATTGGCCTGGTCACTGTTGAAGGGAAATTTCTAGCAAACATGATCAATACCTTAGCAGAGCTACTAAGTAGTTTGATGGGTAACAAGTAAAAGCTGTACCACGATAAGTTCTGCAAGATGTGAAACTCACAATTGATATTGCTGATGGGTGTGCTAATACACACCCAGCAGACAATCTAAATTTATTTAGATTTGTATTATATTCATCTTATAAGTCCAAGTACACTATTGTTACTCTTTTAGCTTAGTTTTCCCTTTTTGAAATCGTTAGCTAGTGGCTAACATTTCATTCCATTAAACTAGCTTCCACACCAAGGACTGTTTTACAGCTGGAATTTTTGACTTCAAATCAAAACTCTCTTTCACTGAGTTTCTGCTGTTGTTTAATGAGAGGATGTTCTCTTTTTTTAAATACAAAAATCTCACCTAGTGCAGCTTTAAATAACCCACCAATTTCAAAGGCAGTGGCACATCCGTGAGAGCAAACCCAAGTTTGCCATTAGCCAGAATGATCTGAACACTGAGCTAAAAACACGCACGGAGGATCTGGGGGTCGGCTCTGGAAAGACTCCTGCAGGCTAAGGGATTAGGGCGTGTACATACATATGAAGAGGTGTGTTGTGTACAGGTGGAGAGGAAGGTCTCTGGTTAGACAATGTGGGGCTGACTCAGTGGGGTGGGGTCACCTACTATACTCAGTATTTACAAGAAAGGAGCGTATAAAAATGTACAAGGAGACTCCTCTGTCTTTCCCAAAAACCCAGAACACAGACCCTGTCGGCTAGTTCAACATGACGTCTGTGACAGCACATTGATCATCTTTTTTTTTCCTTTTTTTTGTTCTATTTGTTTTTGAGTACCATTTAAAATATGCTATTTCTGTAAAATTACCTGGCTTTGCCACATAGGCCAGAATAAAGACTGATAAATAACATGAAGTATACAAACCAAAAAATAGTCTGTTTTTTTACTTTTGCAATTGACTTTTCCTAAATAAAGGATGTTTTGCATTTTGATTCTTATATGGGACATCAGAAATCGTACTGTGAAATTTGACACATCAAACTGAATGCATGGTGCAGGGTTTCACTGACAAAAGGCTTCTCATACAGCTCGAGTTCACTAAAGACTGCATTGGAATGGGAGAGAGATAATTCATGGGACATCTCTCTGGGAATGAACTAAATTTGGTGATCTCTTCGTCTAAGAACAACGAAAGTCATTTGATTGAGGAGCACTTTTAGAGTCATATTATCTCTTATCAGCTGTATAAAACAGGAGGTTCTGTGACAAGGCTAAGGTTAAATCACTGCACTGTGTGTGTGTGTGTGTGTGTGTGTGTGTGTGTGTGTGTGTGTGTGTGTGTGGTTAAGTGTTGTCTTCCAGTAGGGGGAGATATTACCTTATTTTTAGAGCATCAACATCATAGTCTTTTTGTTTCAGCCATGTGATTTGAGTATAGATGTGTTGTAAAGTGTGTGTGTGTGTGTGTGTGTGTGTGTGAGTGAGTGAGTGCATGTATGTGTGTATGTTTCAATAGGATATTGTTGTTTTGTCCCAATTTTGGCCTTTCTTGGTCGTGCGTTGCATCCTGGGTAGCTGGACGTCTATTTCCTCCTCGCTGTCATCTGACTCAGCGCTGGTGATGTCGTCCTCGTCATCGTCTTCCTCCTCCTCCTCCTCTTCGTCTTCCTCCTCCTCCTCCTCACTGGCTTCCTCCTCTGCAGCTTGAGGCTCCTTCAAGTTCTGTGGTAAGAAATATTTGCAAAGTTTCACAAACTTAATCATCAGACAGTAAGCGAGAAACAAGAAATGTCAGTAATTCTTCCTTTGACTGGTTTAATACAAAGCAGACATTAGAGATGGGCGGATCGATCCAAATATTGATAATATTGATACAAATGCTGGTATTGGTATTTGGATCAATAGTGGCGTAATAGGATCAATCCCTTGTTTCTATCCTTAAATAGAAATGGGATAGTAGCCCACTACACACAGTACACTGTGGGTAGCTCCTATGCTCCCTCCCTGACAGCATCCTTTTAATTCCTGAACTTCCCTCCCTCCTACCTCCATGGGGTTCACTGTGATCGTCAGAGCAGACTCGTCCCAGGTCACGTCAGCCTCTTTAGCCGCATCTGCCAACTTCACCTCCTGCTGGTGGGTCAGGTGGATGCGGTAAATGCCCAACACTACAACCACCACCAGGGCAGCGATACACATTACTATTACCACGGTGGCAGCACTCGGTACACCTGAGAACGGAATGAAAGGGGATCAGAGATTTAATGACTATAATAATGCCAAAGCACAACAGTGTGTCAACCTGTACATTGAAATCAGCATAATCATTTGTTTGGTCAGAAAATCTTCAGCATGTACTGAATCGGTTTATTCTTTCACTTCCACGGGCACAAAATACCCAGAACACCCAACTGAATGCTGCAGACCTTGAAAGGTACTGTACTATAGTCCTTGATGAGAAAGCTCCAGACATCTTATAATGCACTTAAGTAGCATCTCACCATATTACTAATCTGTGCCTGCATCAGTACACAACCCAAGATCCCACCCAAAGGAGCCAAATGTTATTGTAAATTTTTTAGTGGTCTTAGGCAACAGCTATCCAGGATTTCTGTAGATCTTTCAAAGTTTTTCTTTGGATGTTGGCCTTTTCAGTCCTTGCATCTGATCATTTTCAGAGAAATCTTGGCTTGTTTTTTTTAAGCCACTTAACACTGACATATGAATCATTCAAGCATACAAAAGGCACCAGACTCAAAGGATAAATAAACCAATGGTGTGTCTACACCTACCAGAGCATCTTAGCAAAGCATTCATTTTAAACCGTATCTTTAGACACTTTGTAACTAGCAGCTTGTTACAAAAAGACAGCATTTTGTCACTTTTCTTTAGCTGAATCTATGAAAACTGACAAAGATAACACAGTTATCACAGTGTGATTCCCAAAGAGCTATTAGCTGGAAACTTGGCATATCTCGGCATGGTGTGCAGTGTGTCCTTAAAAAAATTTGAGGAAACTGGATAAGCAGAGGACAAAATAAGTGGCAGGCTTTAAAAACTACAGCAGCAGATGATTAGTACTGAAAGTCATATCCTTATGGAAAAGGAAGAAATCCAACAAAGGACACAGGACCTGAGAGACGTATCTGGACTTTCATCTGATTCAACTACTGTTCACTGAAGGCTCGTGAGAAATGGTCCCAGTGGAAGGATGGCTGTCAAGAAGCCATTCTTAAGGAAGGGAAAGAAGAGAAAAGGCTACACAAGAACGGGACTGAAAATCAGTAGCAACAGGCCTGATGAGTCCAACTTTGAAAATTTTGGTCCAAAATGCTGTCAATATATACAGATTAGGACGATCCAACATTGACCGTTTACAGCCATCTGAAAAAGATGGTGGAGGCTCTGCCATTGTTTGGAGCACAATGTCAGATGGAGGTGTTGGGGACAGTCACATATTGATTCACCATACAATATCATCTGGAATGTACATTTGGCATTGGCTTCTTTTCAGCATCACGGTGATCTCAAACACACTAGCAATGCAGTAAAAGCATATCTGGATAGAAAAAACACAATGTGACACTATCAGTCATGGACTGGCCTCCCCAGAGCCCGGACCTCAACATTATTTAAGCAATGTGGGATCATCTTTATAGAGAACAGAACAAAAGGTTTTTTCCTAGCAAAATACAAAGATTTTGTACAGCAGTGTATAATGAAAACAGAGTACAACATCTAGGGCTAAAAGATAGAAAGCTAACATGGTAAGAGACAAAAAACTGTAGTGCTTTAAATGGCCACTAGAGGCAGGCTCCAAAAACGAGCGAGTCTCTACAGACTCCCATGTTAAACTGTTTATAAAGTTACCATGTCTACAAGCTGAACTGTCTTGTTGACTTCAGCAAGACTGTTCAGGCTGAAGGAAAACTTTATGGCAGGTTATTATTTTTTTTTATAACTAACCTGTTTGGATTTTTTTAAGCCTTAAAAAGTCTTAAAAAGCCTTAAAAAGTCAATCGATTGACAGGTTTGGACGGCTTTCTGCCAGCCCTCACATCTGCTAATTCAAGTCACTGAACTGTGTTTGTGCTGTTGATGCCTCTTCACTTCAATAATATGGGACATAAGTGGACATTCTGTGCGCTACAGACCATGCAAGAAGTTTGTGCTCCAGTTTTAGTGCATGAAATTTGTCAAACAGTTTGATAGTCTGTTCAATCTAATTAGCAGATCTCTGTGTTGGACCCAAGTAGTTTATGGGGGTACTAGCCAATGACACCTTGTAGCCTAAATATGGTCACTTACTGGGTGAAAAAGTGGGTGAAATATTAAAATTTTAATTCAATTCAATTTTTCCTCTATGTGATCAACATATGAAACGTTTCTCTTTGCTGCCACTACACATAAGAAAGCATTGCTAGTTGCTTGCTGTTTAAATTTCCAGTTAAATTTGATATGCTGGCTTGGATTCATACAAATACGGTTTAAAATTGTGGGTTTTGTGCTTAAAAGGGAATTGTTAGAACATGAAAACACACTTCAATAAGACAAAATTTAAAAACTCAGTTGTCATCCTGCAGCTCCCCCTACTCCTCATGTCAATTCTAAACCTATATAAATATAGGCATTATTTAATATTAGCACTGTTAGGCTGTGTTTAGTGGCTCTGCCCCCCTCCCCCCCAGCTTTAAACACATTTAGATCTGGCCTCTATGCAGCACATGACTGCACAGCTATATCATAGACCCTTTTAGTACCATACCCACAACACAGACCGAGGGATTTCTCTTGAACTAAAATGTTTATTTCATCCACTCTGATCTCGAGCCTACTGAAATAACACGACATCTCTGCGCCTGCCCTCTCCCCACGAGTCCCTCCTGTGTGTGCGTGTGTGCGTGCGTGCTCGCTTGCTTAACGAGGTTGAGGCTCACAGAGGACTCTTCAATTGATCATTTGATTCGCTCTAGCTCCTAGATTTTCACATTAAATCCACGGGCTTTGATCTTCTTGAACCTTCATGTAACTTGTGTGTCTGTACGCACACCATGTGACACACATCCCGCCGTTTGCTAATACTCTACATACGTCAGGCCGTCTGAAACGTTACACAAAATCACGTCACAGGTGTAAAAATGTATTGAAACATTTTATTTGTCACGTATGGCTCGGCGATTGCCCACCATCCACCTCCCTCTGCGCTCCCCTGACCTCCTTTTCACACGCACCCTCCAACTCTCTGAGCCGTTAACAGCATCGGCCACTGAACTCTCCAGGACTCTAAGTAGAATCCATTAGAGTGTGATGAATAATTAAATCTCATGTGTTAGATTAAGACCAATGTCTCTCCTCCTCTCCATGTTTTTTTTTTTTAACTTCAGATCACTCATATGCTCAGGAGGAGGGTAAGAAGCCTGCTGCATCATTTGGGAGGGCCTCAATCACGGAGAGGCACAGAGTAGGAAAGCAGCAGTCTGATGAGCGCCGCGATAAACAAACTAGAAAGCGGAACGGAGCGTTCCCTTGGATCTCGCCATGTTTACCCTGGGATGGATGGCTGACAGAAAAACTCTTCACAGACACAGCAGAGGCTCCTGAGTCTGAGTCTCAGCATTTCACCCTCCGTCTCTCATGGTTTCCTTTGAGAGGCAGTATTTTGTCAAGTTTACGTCGACACTTTTTCCACATTTGAATTTTCCCATTTTCTAAGCTGAGCAGTCATGTATGCAACTAATCCAAGACTCCTAATACTTTTTAGTTCTGTATTATAACTTTAAGCTTTGTAGCTCTGCCTTGTTTATAATGCTTTACCTTTATTGATTTCCTTTTTTTTCATGTCTCAAAATGACTTGACAACTGTCAAAAATGGAAGTTTTTGCTCTCAACTGTCAGTCAAACAATATTTCATGAACTTTACTCAGAGCCTTCTTGCTTCTTTGACTTCTTTCACCACTCGTATGTTCGTTTTTCCAATTAAAACTCACTGCATTACTAAATACTAAATACTAATTTGTATTACTGCAAACCCCACACGATGAACACTTTGTGTGTAAGATCATTTAAGCAGCGCTCTGTGCCTCCCCCCCTGCAGGATCTGCGGTATATTTCAGTCATTAACACTGCAATATGAGGGCAGGAGTCAGGGTAACTAATGCCAAACTATTTCTGCAGGGTAGTTTAATTAAAAATGTCTCTTAGTGACTAATTTCCCTATCAATGTGTGGAGCTCTATTTGAAGAAGTTCCTGCGCTGCGACGCGTGCCAGCTACAGTGGCTGATAATGCTCGTCTTTGTCAAAGAAAGAGATGTGCCTTTTAGCTTGGAGTTTGAGGGGTTTCTCTCTTCTTCTGCTATTTGTTGCACAATTAGGGGGAAACTTCGGAAACCCTGCCCACTTTGCCTGGTCTGCGCTTCCTTTTTCTTGTTTTGTGTAGAAGACAGGCAGGGTGTGAGAGGTGGGTCCTAAGAGGAAGCACATCTGTTGCCACATAGCTTATTGTTAAAACAGGCTGATTTGTTTGGTTTTGCTTCGTTTTCTTTCTTTTAAACATCTCCACCACATACCTGCATTCACAGGTACTCACCACATGACCCATTTAGCCACTCCACCTTTCTTTTGAGCTTTTGTTCCAGGAGTGTTAAACCTCAATATTATCGAAGCTGTGTGGGATCATCTTGACAGAGAACAGAACAAAAGGCAGCAAACATCCATTGGAGAGCTTTGAATGTCTTTCAAGAAGCAGGCTGCTTAACGAATCTGAAAGATAGCTTACCTAAGAGAATTCAAATCTTGACTTACAAGCTTGTTAGTACTGTACAAACTGTTATTGCCTTGTATTTTCTATTTCCATTTATGTTTATCTGCATATGTTTCAATTAACCTATTTCCCATTTTCATTTAAAAAAAAAATTACAAAAGGAAGGGGCGGCTCAAGACATTTGCACAGTACTTGGATTTTTTTTGGAAAGTTCATACAGCTACTGTTGCAGAAGCTCTCACAGATGTACTGCTCATGTAGGTTGCTTTGCTTTCACCCTTATATTATCTTAACCAGCTTCATGGGTTTGAGTCTGGGGAGCGTGCTGCTCTCGAGGACTATACTAGTTAGTTCTTATTTATGTTTTGACTCTATGTAGCTTTAGAATAAACCCCATAACAACCACAAAGTCTGACTTCAATTGTCCTTTATTCACTATAGAGTACTAATACCTGCAATAGAGTGATAACTCAGAATGTGTAGTAACACAGTCTGTTCAAACATTGCATTTGTGCATGCAGAGGGCTTTGTAACTAACAGCTTAACCTATAGCAGCTGGCTACAATAATCTTCAGGGATTTATTTACTTCTACAGCTACTTTCAAGTCCTGTTCGGTATGAAATTTCGTTTACTGGTACATGCCCATGCTACAGTACTGTTTGGTCTGTCCGTGCTGTTGGCAAATGTATACTTATCAATATACTTGATCACATTAAAAAAAAGCAGAATATGGGTTGGAGATGTTTATATGTCATTTTAGCCTGGTGCTACCTGGTTGCACCATTTGTGGATATAAATGAGATGGTACTGTCATGAAATCGAAATGACAGGATGCTTTCATGAGGTCTTACAGGTGTATAAAAGGTAAAAACAGGGCATTTGGATGGTGGTTGCCCGGCAACATGATAGGATTGATATATAACATGCATAATTCAGATTTTTTATATACAAATGAGATGTTACTGGTATGAAATAAAAATGGTGGTTTTATAAGTTGTTATAGGTACAAAAATGCTCTGGTAGGTGGTTGCTAGGCAACCTGATTTCATGTAATAAAATAAGATGTTTCAGTTTTTAGTGACCCAAATTTTTTTTTCACTTTGGACCTTTTGCTTTTTACCTTAATCCGTTTCAGGTTTTTCACTGGTCTAGAATTGCTTTAGCAGTTTGTTTCTGATGCTAATGACACCATAACTCCAAGTGGAATGTCTGGTTTACATTAAAAATAAAAACAGTTTTCCAGTCTATCCCACCAATGATGTATTAATAATCATAATCTATCCTGGCTGAAGGTGACATAAAAAAAAAATGTAAACAATCCACCCCAGTTGCTTTTTTCTTACCCGAGCTGTGGACGGGGTACAGATCCTGGATCATGGACGGATGGTGGACCACCTGCATGTACGGAGGTGGGGCTACCACGTGATTGACGTGTTCCCGCGCTTCTCCGCTGTGCAGGATGCTCACCTTGGTTGAGGACACATGAAGCAGGAGCGATGATTTTAGAAAGTACGGCGATCAAAATAAACATTCAACGTTTACCTGCACAACCAAAAAAAGCCTCAACTCTAATGACTGATATTATAGTCCGTCAAAAATGAAAATGAAAATGGAATAAATGTGGAAGCAAATTTATGCAAGGATATTTTAGGAGATAGAACCAAATCATCACTTGAGTGTGAACATCAGGGATGGATCAATAAGTCAAACCTTTATCAGAGCAGGGATAGATGCACAAAGAACAGGTGTGTGTGTGTGAGTGTGTCTGTTAATGAGAGGCCTCCTCTGACTTTAGCGTTCAAAGTTGCACTGAGGCCTCTTTAGACATGAGCAGCTAGGCTGCTCCAGTGTTTAGCATGTTTAACTCTTTTACAGTCTGGGTATTTTAGAGGGTATTTTGCTGCTAAGAGGCTGAAGTGGCACAGCTGGAAGGCTTGTCGAGGTTCTTTTTTAAATTCGCCCTGAAAGTTAAAGTGGAGACCTGAGCTGAGTCAGCTCAGTCACTTTGCCAGTTCAAGCACTTTGCTTCACTTGGTAGTAAAAAGCAACACGATCTCTAGTGGCACTTAATGATATTAATGATTTTTGAGCACAATGTACATCTGTTTTATTCAAGCTGCTTGTCAGTTACATCTTCTTACATTGCCTTTTAGAAATACTTGAAGCATGCGTCCTTGTCTGGGAGTGGGCGGGCTGAGTAAAATTAAAAGTACTGGGCATAAATGCATTAACCTGAATAATTATAGTCCAGCCCATTAAAAACAATTTTTCATACACTTAAAATATCCATTTTAACAATCCCACTGTCAGCAGGGTTGCAACTATCAATGTTTTAATTGTCAGTCATACAGTTTGCTTTGATTAATGAACTAGTCATTGTCTTTACATCATAAAAACTGAATGCAAATTTTCACACAGTTGTGTAACAACAAATTAAACTGTCATTTGATGAAGAACAGAAGAAAGTCCTTACATCTGGACTGCAGGAACTCGTTAATGTTTGGTATTTAATCCGATTAAAAAATGGCAAACGTGGCTACACTGGTCACCCAAACTTTATAGTTTCTCCCTCCACTGTAGGCATAAATGTGTGGCAGAAGACAGTATGTTGATGCAGCTACCATGATCAATAGAGCCTTGACCGCCACATGGATAGGAAACATGGAAGGTTCATATGAAAAGGGATTATAATGTATAACAAAATTATCAGGTGATTATCAAACTAACTGGAGATTCAATTTCTGCCTAAACAAATTGTTTCAGCTATACTCAACACATTCCCAAAGTCCCAGAGTGCCGCGACACACTTAAAAAACTGAAAATCTCATGGGGCCTACCCAACCTTAAATCTTCATTCTAATTAAAATACACAAGAAAGTGATGCATTTCCATTTTATTCAAAATAAATAAACAGCACAGGCTGTTGGCTGTAAACTGTTAATGCTTTCCAGTCATATACAGGGCTGATGGTACACAAACGTCAGTACAAGAGCAGTAAATTCACAAACTAACCACCTCCTATTAATTAAATCCAGTTTTAATTCACTTTTTATATAAATAAATAAATGTTTATAAATAAATATGTAATTGTACATACTCGTAATCTCAAGCTAAATTTATGTTATGTTGAATTTATGTTATCGCGTGACCCACCTGCAGTACCTTCACTAAAGCAGAGATTCCCTGGTCCATATTTTGGGAATCTCTATATTAGTGAACAGGAACAATGCTCCCGTAAGGTTTTTTCTAGAATGGTCAACAGGTGAATTAACTACACAAATTTTAAAATAATCCATTATGGTTTTCCTTATTTTCTATGTATACTTTTAATGATGGCTACTCTTGTTAGACGTTCAAACTTCCACATAATGACGTGAATGTAATGTATGCAAGTAATCCTTTAGTCCTCGCTTTTGAAGAGTACTTTTCTACTCTCAGATCTGTGAACTGACAAAAGTGGGGATTTAGTTTTTTTAATTAGTCCTTTATTTATCCAGGTAAGAATCGAATTGAGATTAAAAATCTAATTTCCAAGAGAGACCTGGCATCTAGACCATGTAATGGATACAATTAACATGGCTATCTCAGGCACCCAGCTCCTGCTGTTCTAAACCTTCTGTTTGCAAGTGGCAGCCAATCAGGAGAAAGCTACAATATGTTAAAGGGAGAGAAGAAGAAGAACTGCTTGAATAAGACAGAGGATGAACTGAGAGGCCAAATATGATATAAATACAGCTTATTTATATCATATTTGATATAAATACAGCTTATTTATATCATATTTGATATAAATAAAGGATACAGCTTAATATAAAGAGGATCCTGTATGTGATTCACACTGACCTCAAGGCTGAACTCATTGCTGGTGTAGCGTCCGTTGAGCTCTGAACAGGTGAGGCGAAAACGCCTCTCTGTTAGCTGCCCGGGACGCCAGTTGTAGTAGCGCACCTCTCGGATCACCTGCTCATAGTTGGACATGGAGTCCACACCTGTGGAAGGAGACAGAGACAGCACAGGTTTGTCCAGCTAGTATATGTAGTAGTGGTAGATGGGAACCAGCTAAAAAGGCATCAGTAACCTACCGTATATGGACATGCCAGAGGTGGAGTTGGTTGCATCAAGGTGTTTTCCAAGCAGAGCGCTTCGTTGCAGTTGGAGAGATTCGTGTTCTGGGCTCAGCTCCTCCCCGAGCACCAGGACATCACAGTAGTCTAAGTTATGAATGATCTCCTCCATCACTCCAGGTCGATGTGCTACACACATAGACACACACACACACATGCAATTTGCTATAATTTGCCTTCTCTGATGCTCATCCCAGAGGGCAACTAGAGAAGATCAGCATCAGTTTGCCTTCAGCTCACTCCATCCTGTGTTCTACTAGCCGAAGATAGCGTTGGCATTATAACTTAGTGTTTGAGGTCAATTTCTATTTTTAGTTCCGAATATGCTGTTACTGCTAATGAGCTCCACTGCAGCTCTTTTTCATTCCTGCTTCTCAGCTGGTTACTTTAGCTCAGCTTCCTTTGTTCTAATCTCACCGAATGATCCAAACTAATAATCAAATACGCGGTGCCAAACACGGCCAGCGTGAATGAATGTACTGTTAATTGTCACATTTCAGCAGTCTAATTGCTGCTGCCATGCCAAAAAATGTGTGTGGAAGAAAACGGCGCACGCTTTGAAGAACCATAATTCGAACAGCACAGGACACAACACCTACTCCTACTCCCACTCCCAGGCTCCAATTACCCATGAACTCTCTGAACACAGTCAGCGCTGTGAGCTGCTGTGGTACCATGTTCCTGCAGACAGCTCCCATCACAGCATTTCTGGGTGGCTGCTGGGGCTCTTTGACAGTCTGCTAAGCACTAGCCTCCACCTCTCAGCTGCTACCCAGCTTTCTCCCTCGCTGTAGATTCCCAAGGGAGGAAACCAGCTATGCCCATTTAACAGCTCCCCAGTTGAGAAGGACAGACACTGTATATTGTGTGTCTGTGTTTGTGGGGAGACTGACGCAGTAGAGAAAAGGTAGGAAAGTGAGAAAACGGAGAAAGAAAAGTTGGGTCCTAGAAGTAAATATATGTATGCTTTTTGTGCATGAATAATTTTTTTTCTTAAAAGTGCTCTTTAGTTCATCATACAAGTATTTAACCCTATTTTAGACTATTGTTTCAGGTTTCAGGTTGAGATCTCCTCTTATGGGAAACTGTAGCTCCTCAGACTGCATTCATTAAATACCCACTTGTAGCTGGCTCCAAAGGCGGGTCCATCCAAACAGACCCCGCCCCAAAATAAAATGCTGATTACCTTTTGTTGCATCTTATTTAAAAACCCAGTGAATTATTGATGCAGTTTACTAACTGAGTTAACAAGCTGACACCAGGTTCCAAAATCTACACTCACCTAAATATGATCATGGTTTAAAAAAGAACTAATGAAAATACCAAACTGAAGATTATTAAGAATGACTTCCCAAACAAACCCATCATGTCAGGGTGGATATGTCTGGCTTTTATATGCAGTCTGTGGTTACTGAATTGACTGGAAATGAGAGAGTAATATATGAGTACACACACTCATTTTGAACAGTGTGGTGATGCAGCCAATTCTGACCTTAGACCTGGTCTGGGCTGAGATGAAAAACAAGAGCAGAAGCCAGAGAGAATGCAAAAAAGAGAAAGAAGATAAAGAGACAGGGGACAACCACTGCGTGCTGAATGAGTAAAGAAATTAAAACTAAAGAAAACTCTGGATCAAAGCAGAAAAGAAGAGAAAAAACGATGACTGTTAAAAGCAGATGGGTCAAAACCAAGTTAAAGAAAGAAGTGATGACCTTGCCTTTAAATAAAAGAATCTGAATAAGCCCGGAAAAGATACTGGAATATGAGAGAGAGAGAGAGAAACGAGGCAGTGCTGAGCAGGCTTAATAAAAAGACAAATGAATGACAGAAAGACAAAGCAAGGAAGAGGGCGAGGGGGTGATTAGCAGGGTCCAAAAGAAACCTATTGCATGCCCCGAAAAAGAAATATGTGATTTATCTTGAATCCTTTAAGCCTTGAGAGAATACAAAATCTGCTCATTATAGAACTTCATCGTGACGCCCTCTCCCTCACATCTTCCCATCTGTCCTCCTTTTTTTCCTCTTCCATGTCTTTCTGTGGCTTCCAGCTAATCTCTTCGCCCCCAGCCACAATATCTCCTTCACCAGCTGAAAGAGCTCCAACAACTCCTGAAAGGGACACCGCTTTCTGCTCGTCTTCCTGTCCCGAATTACGCACAATGGTGGGCTAAAACCTTCCTCTCGCTCTGCTTATCTGCTCCTAATTGGCTGCCAACGGCAGGGCCTGGGGCCGAGCCAGACGGTTCCTGCCTCGGTGGCCAGATCGTTGGATGAGACCAAAGCCTTCGGGATTTAAATGTCATACTCATTTGCGGTCGGGCAAGACAGCGTAACCTAGCGAATCAGTCCTCTGGTAGGTATAGGCCTTACTCAGCAGGAGGCCGTTTGCATAGGCTAAGATAGTAAAAGGTATACCTACAAACCTGTGTGCACAGGGAAGGACTGTGCGGGCATTTGACTCAACATATTGGCAAGGTGATTTGAAAAGGCTGTCACTTAGACCCTTAGTGGGAAAAGGCTTTGAGGGAGTGTTATGGTGTTACAATGTTAAATTTGATTTGTTTTTGGTACGGTACCTTTTCTTTTTTTTCTCGTTTGTTTCTAAAAAGTCTAATGAGTATTTATAATTATAATCTACTGCAAAACATGAAAAATGAAGTTTTAGATGCAGTTTAGCAGCGTTTGTTGGAGGATCCATGCAGTCCTGATGGTCGTCAAAAAAGTCTTCAGCTTTACCAAACTAAACTGCTGTCTGTTAAGCTATGAATCTGCGATATTTAAGGACTTTATTTTGAACTCTTCATTTCGTATTTAGCGGTGAGTCAAATTCAGTCTGGGATGCTGGTGATCATGAAGTTACGTACGCCTGATGTACGATGAACGTGATGCGTGAAGCACAAACGGAGAACGTAACATCGCATTCACAGAAGGATGATGAAATGAACAAAATATATACAAAAATCAAAAAAAAATTGGGATTTATAATGAATCCCTTTTTTGTTATTAGTCGCTATATGTTTGAAGAGGTTTTTGCAAAGTTTCAATAAAGCTGGCCCACCTGTTAAGTAGGAGGCAGGGTACATGTAGATGTACAAGCTGTGTCCCAATTCCTTGGCCGCATCCTTTGGAGGCCGCATTTGAAGGCTGATTATGTCACAGCCAGGTGACGAAGGCTGCCCCAAATCAAAGGCCTCTCCAAATGCGGCAGACAAATGTGTCCTTCATTTTCCTGAATTTGAAGGATAGGTCAGGTGTATCCTTCATGGCCCAACCGATCCCAGAATTCATAGCGTGGCTCAGCCAATTCCAGTTCCCAACAATGGTGGTAGTTACTTAGTTTTGATATTAACCATATTACTCTTACTGGGTCACAAAATAAACTTATAGATAGAAAGATATTTTCAGGCGAGAATGTAGCTGTGTAAACTTCAAATATCTGCTCGATTTATCAAGACATCACATATTTGCAAAAATGCTCCGACGTTTTCGGAGACGTCTGTTACCCACCCGCTCGATAGCTAGCCGGGGGTTCAAGGCTCACTAGAGCTGGTGAGAGCACCGGACTCCCGGCACATCATTTTCAAACTCCCTGCAGTTTACTCAGGTTAAACATGATATATAAGTCACTTAGATAACTTAAAAATGTTATTGTTTGTTTTTTTTCAGTGTTTTATTTGTTCCTCAGTAAATCAGTTTGGCTGAGATTAAAGTTACAGTTTTCACACAGCTGAATAAACATCAAACAGAAAACTGATTAAAAAGAAGTGTGAGATGGTAGAATTTACTCCAGTGTCCTGTTATATTTTAGGGAGCAAGGAGCAGACGGCTGAGTTTATTAAACTCCACCGAGACAGCTGGTGATGCAAATCTGAAGGCTAGACCGTCCCATTAAACAGCCTCGCACTTCCGGCCTTCTTGGTTTTCAAAGGACCCGGCCCACGTAGACCACGAAGGCCGAATCCTTCGAAGGATACGGCCTAGGAGTTGGGACACAGCTATAGTCATACATATCTCTGATCATTATAATATCACTTTAAGGCTTGGGTGCATGGACATGAATACATCCAACAAAATGGAAGTTGAGGAAAAAAGACACATTTAACCATTCCTTCCCCCTCCTTACCTAACAGCTGGTGTGACAGTAGGTGTGGATATTGATAAGATTTCACTAATGCCTTTGGAAATTCTGATTACATGTATTTTACTGATTCACACTTCTACTATTTTACTATGTTTTATTATCTCTGAGTCAGCATAGAAACAGAGAGGTAAAGAGCTTGTAAGTTACTCAGAGCTAAACTGCCACAAGCTTGACGTCATTGTTTTACAAAGGAACAAACCAGCAAAGAATCATTCATTGCTACTGCAGTGGATTGGACAACGTGGTACCAGTTCTCAACTGCAAGCTTAGGTGAGTGAGGTGTGGTTGAAGGGCTTTCATTGTAGATCAGTGCTCAGTTTTGATTGATCGATTGATTTGATTTTGATTGATCTGATTGATGACTTTGTTTTGGGACCTTCACACCTTCCAATGTGCATACATGAAAAACTGGAGTAGTAGCAAACCCCAGCACAGAACATACCAGGTGCCAGTGACAACAGGTATGACTGAAACTCCATGAAAATTGGGGATGGGTTGCTAAGTGGCTTGCAGATGTGTGCTAACTGCAGGCAAGCTGAAGCTGCTTAAATTTTAAAAAGGTATCTGATGTGCTGACACCATCTGATCTCTCGGACTGTGTCTGATTGACTTGGTAGACTAATATTGTGTTTGATTAAAATGAGATAATTAAATTATATTTTCAGCTTGAGTATTTAATTGCAGGACTTCCAAAAGAGTTAACAGTCTGCGAACAAACAGCGTGAATACTACTTCAAAATCTGCTACAGTCACACAATGCATGTGTAGGTTTATATAAACCTTCATTCACATTTTTTGGAGATGTTGTCAGTCATATGGAGTTAAAGCAGCAGTTTTATTGAAGTTTTATTGTACCCTGTACACGTTAGACAACTTCCCAGTGTGGGAGTAAAAGCCCATCTTTTGTTCCCTGGAGTTTGTATTGTGCGCAGATGTAGCAGATGAAAGAAGAACTCGTTGCTGCTTGTTCACACTCTCACGAGGCATCGTGAAATGTTTCAGCTTTCTCTGAAGGTTTGTTTTGCAAGACAGTTGGCGCTGAATAGGCTATGAAACTTCATGAATGAGTGAACATATTATGAATATGAAAAAAAAGCTAAAATATTTAGCTGAGACAGATTTCTACCTGTGGGAAGGAGTGCATATCCCACTTTGTGAAGTGTACTCAAATTTGCACTTTCTGGTGTGTAAACTTATTGTTGAGAGCATTATTTAAAATGACCAGAAAGTGACATGTAGCCATAAAAAATGCTAATATGAGCCTACACATGCAAAAAACAAAACAAACAATCATGATACTAAATTAGGGCTTTCCTTTCCTCTTCCCCGAGTATGAAATGATCTAGTCCACCTCCACCTCCTGATTTCAGCCTTAGGGGTAACCCCCTCACTGGCTCTCCACCCGCTGCTGCCCGTGTGGTCAATTGTTTTCCACACTTGCCATACTGGGATAAGTGTCTTACCTGTGTGATGTGCAGCGGTGTCTGCCCTGGTGACTGTGCTGATGATGTGGAGGTCCTGGAACAGAACAATCCCTCCTGATGCTCTGAAGTCTGAGGCTGGATGGCTCAGTCTCTCCACTCCGCTGATTGTGATCCTGGGTTCACTGGGCTGAAGCACCATCACCACTGCATCAATATCTGGGATGGTAATACACGTGTCTTCACCAAAACACCTGGACGCAGAGAGGCAGAAGAGTGAGAGAGACTGTGCCAACTCAAGCTGGAATTAGTGTGGTGTTTTACTGCATCGCTCTGTTTAGCTGTAGTGTAAAGATGCTGTTTTGTTACTCAGATTTTGTGGAGAGACCGCTATACGATACAGATCAGATTTAGAAACTCCACACAGCTGAAGACGTCAGAGTGAAGACTCCATGTGGTGAGCATGGTTACAGAGATTTGCAGGTATGGGATAATTGCTGATGAACTTTTTAAAGCTCTGTTTTAATTTTTATTTCATGTAATGAGGGAAAGTATCTTGTACTCTGATGGCAGAGTAGATAAGCATTTATTGGAGCATAAGAAAACAGTACAAAAGTATACAAATAATGCAGGAAATACTGAGCTATACTCGTGCTATAATAAATGTAAATGTGTGTTCTGCAGCCCACACAAGCCTTTGATCACACTTCTGAATACTGAACACCTGTGACTAAACATTTCTATTTAAAAAGAGCAATTATCTTCAATCCAATCAATCCATCCACACAATTTAATGTCATTTAATGTAATTCCTCCACAACGACGAGACGTTCTGGTTAAGAAAACAAAAAAACATGTCAAACGTTCAAATAAAATTATCCGTATTTTCCTATAAATACAAACCTGACGCTGGCCGGACGAGACACTGGACAGTGACGATGATGACGGTGATGATGACTAATGGGTGCTGCCCTGCTCCTCCAGCCTCACACAAGTGTGCAAACACTCAGGGCTGAAACACAAGCCTTCTTTTGGATCAAACATAGTCCAGTGACATGTATTTTTGAAGCATCTGCTCAATCCTCTCTCATTTTAGCTAAATGCAGACCATTTTAATCGATTTTCAGAAGTTTCCAAAGCGTCATACATCACGCCAGATGCCCCGATTTGCACAAAGTAACCTAGACCTCATCTTTATGCTAATGAGGAGCAGGTAATACAACTATACCAGAATCCAACAAATGGCTGATTTGACAAATAGTTCATGGAAATGGAGAAATGACAGATCGTGTGGACACATACCATGATAATAATGCTACTGTGACACTGGGGGGTAACTTTTCATGGGGTAGAGCAGGTCGTCTACTAATTAGAAAGTTGGCGGTTCGATCCCTGGCTGCTCCAGTCTACATGCCAAAGAGTCTTTGAGCAAGATACTGAACCTGGAGTTGCTCCTGATGTGTTCATCAGAGTGTGAATGGTTGTGAGTGTTAAACAGAAAGATGTGCTTGTATGAATGTGTGGGAATTATTCGTGCTTTAAAGTAGCAGAGCAGAAAAGTGCTGCATAGGAACCACTGACCACAGTCTTCTGTAGATGTTAAAGTTACCTATCAGCAGTGTGTGACTGTATTTTGCCCTTTTTAAATGTTGACGCTTGTCCTTATTTCAGTCAAGATGTTTAAATCCTAAGGAGTAGGTCACTGAGAGTAAGCCACATACTCTATAACAGCGGTCCCCAACCTTTTTTGCACCACGGACCGGTTGATGTCCAACAATATTTTTAAGGTGTTGCGGATAAATACAACAAAATAAAACCAGTACCGATACCAAAAAAAGAATATTTATTCATAAAACACGAGAAAAGACCCAGGGAAACCGAGCTAACGTTAAAAACCGATAAAAAATCCTGAGAACCATCAATTTCACACCCGAGCCTCAACTCTTGTGGCCTGGTACCAAACGACTCACGGACCGGTACAGGTCTGTGGCCCACGGGTTGGGGACTGCTGCTCTATAAGGACTATCTAGCTGATACACAGCACCAAAGTGTAACAGGAAACATTTTGGCCCTCAGACAAACTGGCATACACCTATGCAGCGTCACAATGTAAAACTGGAACTTTACAGCAACTAATAAAGCTTATCGACGGCATCAAGCCCTCTTAGCGGTACTCAAACCACAGCTGTGTGGTTCAAACCCAGACCACAGTGCGTGCAGTTATTAAAGAGGCAAACCGCTCCATCCTGTCAGTGCTTAGGCAGCAGACACAGACCTGCAGCAGTGTGCCTGCTGCGTTTTCACTCGTGCATGGCCGCCTGTCTGCGTGTGATAGCATGCCTTTAAATGCCCAGCGTCCACTGGCAACATTCAATGCACAGGCTTGGATTCGAGCTCGATAGCTGAGAGCTCACAATACAGTCACGCAGAGAGAGAGAGAGAGTAACCAGCACACACACAGATCTGCCATATTCACCCACACATGTTCACACAAATGAGGGCAGGCATCTGACGCGCAGCCCTTCTATTGCATTATTTGATAAACAGAGCGAAGTTTGCAGATCACACGGAACGCATGAGTTATTAAACTGAGAAAAGGCTGGGACGGGCTGAGGCTGTGTCGAGGCGGAGGATTGAGCATTGCGGGGGAAGGAGAGGTAGTAGAAGCACTGAAAGCTGAGCAAACAAGCCAGATTTTTGTTTTTACATTTCACCGAAGGCCTTTCAAGCACACAAACATCTGTCAGTGGGAGGGACATCATTGCCTTGTCTCCCTGCTGCGGCTCTGTAACCGGCTATGAGAATTCATAACTTTTTTTTTTTCCTAGATTGGAAGTCTGGGCTATACGATTTCAGCTGTTATGCAGCCTCTATTTTCTCAGCTACATTCTCATGTAAATGATGCCGCAATGCTTGAATGTATTTGATGAATCTGTATATGCTGGGTCACCTACAGCTAGGTTAGAATTGTTTGTGATTAGCATTAGAAAAGCTGAAAGGAGACGGCAGATTTGCCAAAGAAAAGCGTGCAAAAAGCAAAAAGTTTTCTTTAAAGTATTTGCTAGAACAATAACACACGTCAGGTATTAGTGATGTTGTCGATGTTGATGCAGAAAATGCCCTTTAAGGGTTTTTACTGCATGTGCACGACAGGCCCGTCATGTCGACTTTATGATTAATCAGCCTGCTTTACAAGTAGCTTTTAATGAACACGAAATGGCTAATTAAATACCGTACCTACATGCTCTTGTAAACATCATATCAGGGTCAACTGGTTAAACAAATATATCAAAATAAATAATTATTTACACTCTGAGATGAAGATACATAAATGTAAAGTTGTCATTCTTAAGAAAAATGTCCACTGGTAGTTGTGTAACCATCGTTATTGTACTTTTATTTTATGTGTTTAACACACTCCTTTAATTTGCTTATTAAGCCGAGCAATTCTATTTTATGACTTTGCAGAACTGCTAATTAAATTAAGTTATATCATTAACTTATTTCATTAACAGCCACAACATTTTACATATAAATATTATATATATATATATTATATAGAGTCATTTAAGTTCATTAATGCTATTGCTTTCACCCACCAAGAGAGTGTGGAGACAGCAATAAGAAATCAGAATTACACACTGGATTTTAAAGTGAATATAATGGTTACATCATCTAACCAAATGTACCAATTTTATTGGGTGACCAACGTGTGAACGCATGTGGTCACCCAATAAAGTTGTTCCCTGATTCTTTAAGTGTTGCAGTAATCTTCACATCATCAGATCTTTGTCTTCTCCATGCACCTTGGAAGTAGGTGAAGTTGTGCCACCAAAATTTGTTGACTTTCTCTAATATTGCAAGGTCTTCACCTTTCAAAGACCTGTATGAAGCTCATACTGGTGATTGTTGTTGTGAATCGGCTCAAAATTGAGATCAATTATGAGCAATCACACGTTTTATGCCATATTCTGAATAAGAACAAGAAAACATCCTGCTAATTAACAGTCTGTGTGTGTGGATGTTGACGTAGAAGAAACCAGAAATGAACTAAATTAAACTCATATGTGAGTTTTTCTTTAATTTATGACAAATATAACATGTAACATACCTATTAGCTGATATATTAGCTGAATTGTCAAAATCACACGGATACATTTTCAAAAGTCTTGAGTGTAGCGCTATCATTTAAAAAAAAGGAGCAAATTCATTTTCACTTTCTTGACACAAAAGACTGAAACAAAAGAGAAAAAAACCCTCTTAAACTTTGCCTAACAGCAGAGAAAAACCTGACTGCAGTCTCTAATCCTCTGTAGTCAGGGGCATGAGGCCACGGTTTGGGACAAAAACAGGTTTCGGGGCATTGTGTAATCTCTCCCTTTCTTTCCTATGGTTATGGCTGCTGTTGTGTGTCTGTGTGCCTGCTTGCAGCTTGGGCACCAAGCCATTGTTGTGAGCAGTGGGAGATACAAACTCAGTGATGCGGGAAGTCGGCTGCTGCGTGGGCCTGCAAAACACACACACACACACGCGCACACACACACACATAAACACACACACACTCACACAAACAGCAACTGGAGCCACGCCAACTTAATTATAAAGAAATATGACAAGGGAGCTTAAAAGGGCTGTTGCAAAGATTAGCACTGGATACTTTTATTTGCAAGATGCTTGGAGTAATTGCAGTTATTAGGTGTCAGCACAAAACAAATTTAAATGCATTTGGAGGAATCAATTATCATCTCTGTTTATTATGTGAAGAGCGATACTTTCCGCATCAGTCAAAACTGGAGTTTGTTCCAGCACTCGCGGACACGTCGTGGCAGCTGGCCATGTTTCAGCCTCCCAGTGTAACCGAGTCTGTGAAATCGCCCGTGTTATCAGCTAGACTGTACACAAGGATTTACTGCTGGAAACTCACAATGGCTTACAAAGAGACTTATAGCCACAGGCTGACCATTAAGCAGTCTAGGAGAAAAACTGAGGTCAGTCAATATCAGTCACGAACTAAAGGTTATGAGCAAAGCCCCCTTACATTTCTTATTTTGTCAATAGAGGTGTTCTTCTGTAAGAAGAGTCAACTTTAAGCAAACATGTTTAAACTAACAAATCATAAATATAATGCAGAAAAGACCATATAGAGTATTGAATTAAATCTTAACCTGATCATAAACGGACTGGCTTGTCCATTTATGACACATTACCATGCTGGGAGCAGCCATCAGTAGACAGTTACGTCGTGACCACTGACCAAGTGGTCAGCAGCAGTATTCAGGTAGGCTGTGATATTTAAATGCTTCTCAACTGTATTCATATCCCCCACACCAGCCTGAACCATTGACACAAGTCAGGATGGCTCCATGCTTTCATATTGTTTACACCAAATTCTGACCATCTTGCCTCACAGCTCGAAGACTGTCCTAATATTGCAGCAGCAGACCAGACAACGTTTTTCCAGTCTTCTATTGTCCAGTTTGTGTGAACTGTAGCCTCGGGTTCCTGTTTTTAGCAGAAAAGGAGTGTCACCTACGGTGTCCTTGTCCATGTCTACATGCACGTAGTTGCTGCCGTGTGATAGGCTGATTAGATATTTCTCTAAATGAGCAGTTGAACAGCTAACAAAGTGACCAGTGCCCAGTGTGTCTGGTGCAGGAGGAAACCTGAAAGATCACAAATTACACATTAAACACATGCCTACAACATGCCTCATTCACCCATTCACTTTTTTCTATATTTATGTGCTTTCTATCTAACATTTACACACATTCATACTCCGATGGATGTAGCGGAGAGCAACTTGGGGTTAGTATCTTGCCCAAGGATATCAGGCATCCAGACTGGAGCGGCCAGGGATCGAAACACCAGCCATCCAATGAGTAGATGACCTACTCTACCTTCTGAGCTACAGCTCAGCTGTTTTGTCTGTTCCATGTCCTTGTTTTTTAAACTCCTCTGGGTATCAAGCAAAAATTGTAGGCTTGGCTAAGAACGTGTCAGCCCACAAACTTCAAACCTAACAGGAATCTCTCGGAGACACCTGTCTGATTTAAAAGACACTCAATACAGCAAAGCTACAACTAGCTTACAGCTGGCTTCATGAACCTTTCTTTGCAAGACTGTTTTGACGGGTAAAAAATGTCATGTGCTCCTACACTGAAATTATTGGTAAGTTGACATCACATGGTAAACAACCAGACTTTCAATTTACAACTGGCATTTTCCACTGATTACTAAACCACTCATTTAGTCCTCATATAAACATGACATGCCATTTTTCATCCTACTATGTAATAGCTGTTAAACTTTATGATCTGATTATACCTTTGTGTGGTAGAACAGCCTATTTGCTCTGTTATGTTAGTCAGAGCCTTCTAGAAGAAAATCTTTATAGTGTGTGTTTTATTATCAGACTGTTCGTATATAAACATATACACATCGTTATCACTCAGAGTGCTCCTGCTGTTACGGAGAAGCATAAAGATTAAAGTCAGGGTAGCAGAGCTCTAGAACTAGCTCATATAGTTGGAATGATGCTATAATAACTACTAGTAATTACTGACATTTAAAAACATCAGAAGTCGAGATAGACTCCCACACAGATATAGCTACAGTGATTAGTATAAGACTAACAACCTGATAAGCATTGGCTTGGGATGGCTACCATCATGCTGCTCTTCTGGCTCTGCAGACATGTGTCCACCATTCTGGATGCCATAGTGACAGTGTAAGAGCCCAGTCAAACAGGCCTAGAGACTGGTCCATGACCATTTGTCAACCAGTGGTTGTGAGGGAAAAATTCATTATTGGTCACTGGATGTTGATGGCAGTCACTGGGAAAATGATTGCTAAATCCCCAGGCACAAGCCTACAGACCAGTAAGTGTCCACCATGGCAACCATCTATCACTAAGTGTCAAAGGAAAATCGTGTATATGTGATCAGCTCCATGAAATGTATTCCTTCATTTATCATTAAGCACATGTCTATGTGACTTTTCACCTAGTAACTTGTGTGCAGCTACTAACTGCTTGCGGAAAAACATGTATTCCGCAATCGGTTGGAAAAATGCTCATTGGGTTTGCTTTGGTTGTTAGCATTTTGCTGCGGTTGTACTTTAAATGAAAGTGAGTTGTCCAAGCTGTGCTGACACTGTGGGAAGTGCAACACAGACCAGAAATGGAGACGGTCTGACCATCAGAATAAAAGTTGCACCTTATGGCTAGTAGTTAGCAAGTGCTTGCAGACAAACGTAAGAAACTGCAGCCAACTGTAACAATTTGGTAGCAACCAAAGCAATGATGAGGAGGTTTTTGGCGTAGCACCTTCTTTGAATTTAATTTCACACAGCTAGAGTTGGCAACACTGCAAGCCAGTCGGGAGAAGACATTTTTATGTCCCATTTTTCACTTGTATCACATCCAATATAACGGACAACTTTTTGCTCATGACGTCACATCATAAAACTCAATACCTGATCCACAGATTCAGTCATTTTTATTCCCCTATGTAAATACATGTACATGTACAACAGCTCTGCCAGGTTTTACATTTTCCAATTTTATTGTCCACAGACACTACAAACTACTATATTCTTACAAAATGTTGAACTAATATTGCAAAATGGTCAAAACTGTCATTGTTATCACTGGTTCTGATAAACTGTATCCTCAGTCCTGCTACTACCGTTTGATCAGCACTGAGTTTCAGCAATACTGAAATGATCATTCATGCTGCAGTGGTCTTGTAACTGGTATAAATCAAGAATCAATTAATAGATTTCAAATGTTTCAAAATGCAGCAGCAAGATTTCTTGTAAGAACTAAGACAAGTGTACGTATTACACTCGTTTAACGGCTCTACATTTGCTGCTCATTTGTTTTAGAATACATTTTAAAATTTTATGTCTCACATTTAAAGCCCCTCATGGCTCAAGGAAACATATTGGAACTCTTGTCTCAGGGAGAAGCCTGAGATTCTCCAGGAGAAATCTGACTGTTTACACACACAATAGACTACTGAGTGTTTGCTGTTTGGGAGACTTGTTGTAAAAGGCCCTGCCTTCGGACCTCTGCCTTCTTTTAAATCACCTATAAAGAAACATCATGTAGAGCTTTTTTATAATACACGTTAATATAGTCCTTCTGTTTTCGTCCACTTATCCAATTAGGGGGCACGGAGCCCATCCCAGCTGAGATAGACAAACATTCATACTCACGTTCACATCTATGAGCAATTTAGAACCACCAGTTAACCTAACCCCACTAACTGCATGTCTTTGGACTATGAGAGGAAATCATAGAGAATCCACACTGACACAGTGAGAACATGCAAGTTCCACACAAAAAGGCCAGACTGAAGGTGGGTTCAAACTCAAGACCGTGTTGCTGTGAGGCAACAGTGCTATCCATCACTCCACCATATGAGCACTTTGGTATTCTTTACTTTATTCTTAACCACTGAGGTACACTGTTTCAGTCTTTACTTGTCTCTTACATGTCTCTGTGTTACACTGCTAAACCAGTTTTTATAGTTTGAATTTTGTATTTTTTAAAATCTTTCATAGGGGAATGCTTTTCATTATAGGTAGTATGTCTTTTTTACAAAATGCTGGTGCTATGATGGCTATACAAACTTTTTATAATATCATATATAATACAACATTACATATGAATTCTTAAAATGATTCTTAAAACTCATTTTCTGGGACGTATTGCATATATTTTTCCATTTCTAAAGTTTTACTTTTGGACATTTGCATCCCAGACCACGACTGGCTACAAAACGAGCCGCGTCATATCGAGTCGTGATTGTACACCCTCGCGTTGAACATTCCACGGCCAAGCGCAAGTTGGCAAGTGCAGTAATATTTTTCCAGACTGGTATTTTCACCAGTTTTAGCAGGAAAAAGCGCAGGTGCGTGTCAAGGGGGTCCCGGTGCTGTGCGTTGCGTCTCACTGGCAAAGGCTTGTGGGATACCTTAATGAACCACAGCCAGTGTTAATGTCATTAGTCACACCTGGACTTCGATCACACACACAGGTGTTTTCTCTCTGGCTGATTAGATCTGTTATCTGCAGCACTTCTCCAATCACATCTGAGCCCCAGAGCAAGCTGAAAGCACCTGTCCGGGAAGCGTGCGTCTCCATTTTCTGGTTTTTGTGGTACAAGAATAATGCACCGTTGACGCCACGTTTACACTTTTACTGATTCCGCAGCATCTAGAACGTTTTTGTATGTTTATTCTAAAAAAATTCAGCGTCTGAACTGCTCTCTGTGACAAAAAATGAGACAGAGGACGAGGGGAACCCACGATCCTTGTTGCTAAGATTAGCGTTGTTCGCCTAATTATATTCTCAGTGCCTGCAGTAATTTGGCTTATTAGGCGTCAGCAAGAAAGAAGTTTAATTGCATCGCCAGGAAATATTTAGCATCTCTGTTTATTTGTGTAAAGCCATGCTGTCTGTAGCAGTGAAGGGAGTTTGTTCACCCGCTGATGCCTTCTTGCGGGAGGCCAATTTCCAGACTCTCAGTGTAACTAACAGAGCTGAAAGGCAAGATTTACTGTCTTTTTTTTTTCTGGAGTCAAACTGGATGTTTAAATACAACTCATCCCTAAACATGCTTTTGAGTGGACCCCATTTTTAAACATTAGCCACACATGTCCTCAAGTAGTGTTTTATTCCTTATTTTACACACACACACACACACACACACACACACACACACACACACACACACACACACTTGGGCATGCGCACAGCTCCTGCAACTCGCAGACTAGTCAGCAGTCTGTGGAAAAAGTTCATTTAAACAACATTTAGCAATGATGCAAGCTTAGCCCTTATTAGCATAATGTATTCCTTGATAATCGGTGCGCCTCCAGCTACGACTCTGCTTCATCACCAGCAGCTTGTGCAGCACACACACCAACATGTGCACAATCGTCCACACACTCACACACTCTTCTGCTGTGTTAGTTGAAGTTCTCGGGCCTGCCGCTGTGCATCGAACCCATCGGGAGGGCGGAGAGTGAAACCCCAGGGCTGTGCTGCAGGGGTCTACATATATTTAAAACAATCATGAATTTTAATGGTAACCCGCCAAGGGAGGCTGTTTTACCAGCCAGCCTCTCTTCTCTGTGCCTTGCGTCCGCAAGCACACACACACACACACACACACACACACACACACACACACACACATACACATACACACACACACCCTCTCCTTTTGCATCTCTCTTCCCCTCATTCCTCTGGCAAAATCCAGGCAGAATTATTAATACATGACATGAAAATGTAAAAACCAGCCCCCGGTGGCGACAGTGAACCGAAAATGGTGTATTAAAGGAAAGGGGAAGTGACAGCAGAGGAAAACGAGAAACAGAGGGGAGGGGTGGGGATCAATGCGAGGAAAGGGAATTATATATCAGTCGGGGTGTGATGTCTGCCGTGTTGTTTTAACAGAAGTGTCGAGGTGGGCGAACATCTTAAAGAACAGGTACCCAGAAACAGAGAAAGCGTGTGAACACTAAAGGAAACAAATGTCGTCGTGTAGGAAGAAAAAAACAAGAGAGAGAGACACACAGACGAGGCAGATTTCAGTAAAGATAAAGGAGAAAAACAAGACGAACACGGCAGTGTACTCACTGGACGGTAGTGGAGATGTGCAGGCGTCGGATGCCTGGTGTGGGAAACTGACGCGAGTTTATGTAGGAAACTTTCCTCACAGCGGCGTTCATGTTCTCCAAGTCCTCGCCCTCCATTACCAGGATGGATTGAGCTGGGTTAAAGTGAAACTGGGGAGAGAGAAAACACAGATGTTAGACGGAGAGCGAGAACTGACACAGCAGATGATAAAATGTCCGTGGGAACAGTGCCATTTAAAACTGAAATCAGTCAGCTCTAATTGAGATGCTGTAGATTAGTCTGTGCATACGAAAGCTGACAGAGTGAAAGCGTGGAGGGCATGGACAGATTAACCTGCTGCAGGAGAAGGGGGGGCAGGGGTACAGATCCCACTCTCTGTGCAAAATTTACCGTTTAAATACTGCACGGCTCACGGTTTGCTGTGTGGTAATGTGATTAAACTCCAACGATTTCAAGTCGTGGCCTTAAGATCAAATAATAAAGTGGAATCTGTACTATATGGATATTTCAGGGGACGGCGCGGCTTCGAAGGAAGAACAGCTTATCCAATAATCTGAGATGCTTTATTCAATATCCAGCTCCTCGAGTCTGCATGTCTGCCCAAGATATGACCTATAAACATGTCGCCATGTGTCATCTCTGTTTATTATATGTGTCGCTGGCTTTAACCAGGTGAATGTGGCTTATACTGAGAGTAGAAAAGACTAGAAAAAACAACATTTTCAAATGTATTTCTTTCACTTATCCCATTCAGGGTCATAGTTCAAATGAATAAGTGTTCCTGGGTAAACTGAAGGAGGTTGCATGAGGAGCTCTGGATTTCTCTGCTTAGGCTCCTGCGCCTGAAACCAAGAAAACCAGAAGTGATTTAGCTGTTCTTCACTGACTTTGCCACCTTTTTGGTGCTGAACCTTCAGTGTATAGTGTTTAATATTTGTGATGCAACAAGAGGCAAGGTTGCTTATAATCCCATGGTAGTGCTGTCATGCCCAGCCCTCAGGTAGATGCACCTATGGTATAAATTTGAAAATCCTTGAGGTAGGCATCACTGAGATTTGAACTCATCTGAGATTTTTAGTAGATGCACCTATGGTACGATATTTCAAAATCCACGTCACCTCCTCGAGTTATCATATTCACAAACTTGGGGGTCCACGCTGCCCGCCTGCCCGGCGGGTTGACAGCGATACTCCATCAGCCTGAGGGGTAAAAACTGAATAATTTCAGCAGCGGTTCTGCAAATGATAAAAGGTCACTACCTTTCTGCTTGTTTCCAGGCAGTCTCTGTGTTCTACAGGTTTCACTGTACAGTTGTGCACACATTAGTTTGCAGAGACTCGCAACTTGTTTGAATCAGGCAATCCATCAAAGTGAACATCACGGCTGCGCTGCTTTACCATGCAACGGCATAAAACAAACACATCCAATGTTCACTGTGATGGATCACCTGTTTCAAGGTAGTTTCAGGCTTCTGCTTCCATACTGTACTGAAATAAATGAAAACCTGGCATAACTAAACATGGCAGTATGATAATAATGGGAATATGCATGTACTAGTCAATATCGTAAACATGGAGACACATGGTAGAGCTGGTTTTACAGAGCTGTGTGCTCTCCTGCAGAGTTTGATGGTAGCGATTTGAAGCCTTCTTACTTCAAAAAGGATTCAGTGTTCTCCTGCCAGAACTGCAATGAGTAGTTCCCATTTTCTAAAACTGGGTATCAGCACCAGGGTGAAGTTACTCCTCCTCTCTGTGGTGCTCTCCCTACAGTCCCTGTGCCCTGTCATTTTCCCCATTCACACTTCTTTCTGTCTCCTCTCATCTTCTGTTCTCTGTCACTATACTTTGTGTCTACCTGCCTCTCTGCCTGTTATTCTCCTCTGATTGTGTGGTGCCAGCTGTCCACCTGCCTGGCTAAGCTTCCTGTGGACTTCCAGGGGCCAGATGAGTGTGTGGCTAAGAAGAAAATTAAATGGCTCTCAAAAGATAAACTGCACTGGCCCTAGAGAGGCTCTCCTCTTCTCTCTCATATCCTCCACCTCATCCCAGCATGCCTTTTCAAAAGGCTGGCAAGCATCTCTTTGCTGCGCCACGGCACAAGGTTCTCTATAGAAGGATCTGGAGTTTGCTGGAGAGGGAAAAGCTGAAGAGGGGAAAAAGCATAAAGGAGCTGAGAGTGGAAGGGTGCTTACGGGCGATGGCTTTGAGTCCACACAAAGCCCCATCTATCTTGTATGCCCTCTATCTTGCACAGTGCAGTGAGATCAATCAGCTGAGCCAGTGACAAAGGGGAAGAAGAAGAAGAAGGTAGTTGGAGATTTTCAAGAAAGACAGGTTTGGTTGCCATTACATTTATTGATCAACACATTATAGTGTTTCTATAAGAATTAAAGTAGATGTATATTGTACTTCATATTAAAACCTGAATTAGCATAGTTTGTTCTGGCTGCTTAGGAACAACAAAACATTTACATTTGATTACTTTTAATCCAGCAATTTGTTAGCCAACATCTTCTAATATATAATTCAATTAAATTCAATTTTATTTATACAGCGCCAAATCCCAACAACAGTTGCCTCATGGTCATGGTGTTTCTGAGGTGACTGGCCAGCTGTCGGATACAGATGAAGGCATGCTGGTAAGTAACCTGTGTGTCCAGGGCGTACATCTCTGTTAGAGTCCTCTGCATGAAGTTGATCATGGGAGATGTGAACTTGCAGTTTTGTACATAAGAAATGTACATTTGCTTAAGAATAGGGGTTGAGGTACGTTTCCTGTTTCTGGGGGCAGATTTTATTGAGGGCCAGGAAGGCAAGAACCCGACTCGTCTCTTCCCCCGTGCTCCACTGCTTCATTAGTTGCTTAATCAGGTGGTGACACTCTTTGGGTAGACAGGTAATACGGTACGAGCTGATTGGTGTGCTTCAGGACCGTGCAGATGACCGTAGCCTCTGTTAGTCTGGATAACAGCTGAACCACTCCACTGAGTGTAATGTCACAACACTTTTGTTGTGACATTACACTATGTGGAGTGGTTCCCAGCCACGAAGCTCCCAGCACACTGTTTATATACTAATGTTAATGGCAGAGGAGGTCTGGAGCTCTGTAGTTATGGAGTGTTACCCCCGTAACATTATGTGGTCTGCCACTTCATGACTGAGTTGGTTTGTTGTTGTTCCTGACTGAGGAATATCTAGGAGATTCCATGAACTGACTTATGGCAACACTGGGATCCTGTTACAGTACCACACTTGAGGTTATTGTTTGGCTTTTGGTATCTAAAACACTGAAAAAAACCCATCCTCTTCCTCTTTTAATATCCATTCTCTTCACTGAACTGATGTGATCTACACTATTATCTGACACTTTAAACCAAGATGAGAGGTTTTACTGCAGTCCCTCTTTTTGAAACACCTCCTTTATCTCTGTGTACGCGTACCTTTATACTCTTATCCAGACTCTCGAGGGAGTTGATGTCCAGTCCCTCTTTGCAGGCCTGCAGACAGGATATGACTTTCTGACTCTCAATCTTTCCCGGTCGGATGGTCAGTCCAGAGAGGCTTCCCCGGAAATATTGAGTGAACCGCGGCTTGGTCACCTCCCCACCTGCAGAAACAACAACAAACAGATAAAACAGTGCATACTACTACAATTCAGATAAACTAAAATCATTTTTCCACTTTTTATGGAATCATTACAGAAGGTCATGTAAACATTTAGTTACAGTAAACCACTGGTTTTGGTCCTTTAGGTCAAATAATGGTTATAATTGGCCCAAAGAATCATGTTTTGTGTCTCCCAACCTATGATTAAGTGGAAGGTACTGCTGTATAAGTGCAAGTGCTCCTCAGCCAGCCCATCCAGGCTAAATAAAGGTAAGGAAAAAGTCAACACATTTAAAGGCTGTCCTCTGAACTCCATAAAGGCCAATACCAGCGATATGAGTCTCCAAACCACTCATTAGCTGAAAGGTTACCAGCTCTGGGTATCAAAACTTCACCTTTGGATTCCTGTCCTTCCTTTCATTTCTCTCTTCCTTTTCCCTCTTTTGGTCTCTAATTCTGGCAGTAATCCACCAAAGCACTAAAAGTATTGAACATTCCCCTCAAATAACAACAAAATCCAAACTGGCTCATTGATCAAACACATTTGGAGGATGAAGTGAAGCAGTGACCGATGGGAAGGGTGCATACCAAGAGAAAGTCTTCCACTCGTCATTAATTTATCTGCCTTGCCTCTCAACATACTTCTGAGAGACTCTGTACCCTCATCCACCTGCTCTCAAGTGACTGCTGCAGGCAAATGCAGGATTTTTTTCATACCTGCTCCTTAATGTTGGGAAAATATGTACAGCTTTGGCCAAAATCAGGCACGTCCACACATTCATGATTGCCACTTGCTTTCCATCTAATTACTCGGTAGATACAGAAAGTGAGGGACTGGGTCCAGTTATCTAATAGCCTCGAGCTAATCTGTTATTAACCACATTAACCCGTCACTCGGATGCCAATGTGTTTTTTCCACTTTTGCATTGTAAGTAGATGAGATCAACTTTGTAAGTTGATCTCATTTTGCTCTGACCTGCCCTGTGAACTTCAGCCTCTGTGTCCAGTAGACACATTCCTTAATCCTGCAGCTGTAGACAGTGGGCCCTGGGTAGGATTCCAGATGTAACACATTATTTTTACTGCCTTTACTTTACCGCCAGGCATCTTTGAGTATCTCAGCTCATACAGATGGTAAATAGGTTGTAACAATCTTTACCTCTGGAGGCTCCTTACACATGTTATATGTGGTGCTGCAGGTTTTTTTCTGACAATTCCTTCCTAATGACTGCACTAGCTCTGAACATTTTAAAAGCAGGTATACTTCAGCAGTTGAGTACTATGGATCCCTGCTGTGAAACTGCTGCAGGTAGGTGTCAGTGGCACAATCTGCAGGGTAATATGAAGGAATTGGCAGCCCTTTGGGCTGTAGATGTTAAAGGCCAAAGTACTGACAGTAACATTTGTCTGCGATGGTTGCCGTGTTTTTATCAGGCCATGTTTGTGTCTGTAGAAGGACAAGACCCATTCATGCTCAACCTTCAGGACCTCAAAGTTTGATGACTGAACAGCTGTGGCAAAGGTATTAGCTTTCATGCAAGGCTCCAGTGCACAAGCATTACTGGATTTGACAAAAAATAAGAGTCATCTACAAAAATGAAAACTCCCCCCTGGATATACTGTCCTTATACCAGCCATACTTAACTCCGCCAAGGAGGTTATGTTTCTGGCAGCGTTTATGTGATTGATTTAATGAATTCTGATAAATTTAGTGGGGGTGTTTTGGCTGACATCCACCAAAGTCTTTAAGGTCAACTCACTGATTTATTGGTAACCCCCCCCCCCCCCCCCAAAAGCCTCATAAATTAGAAACTATGTTTTGTGTGTTTTCAGGATGTAGTAGGTAATGTTTACAGATTTCAAAGATCATGTTACATCTGACCTCTGACCTCTCCTTCAAGGTCAAAGCATTGATCTGAAGGTCAAAGTCATAATAATGATATCCAGAGCTGTTTAAAACTATGTTTCTTACTTCCATTGTTTGTATTATTGTAAATGGATTCCAAATATCACATCACTATGAACCTCTGACCTCTTCTTCAATGTCAAATAGGATCAAGCTTTCATAAAATGTCTTTTATCTTAAAAACTATAATTAAAATTTTACTGCCTTTGTTTGTATTGGTAGTAGTTATGAAGTGATACTGGTATATGTGGATTCTAAATATCACATTATAGTTTGCATTCAAATATCGTTTCACATTTGACCTCTGACCTCACTTTTACATTTCACATCTCTCAAGTTGATCCCAAAATGAGTTACAGCTTTAAAGAAAGGGAATGAGCTGCCTTGGTGGAGACTTGTGCTCTCAGAGCGCTTCTACTTTGTCTTAATATGTACCTGTTATTTTTTTGTTCTTATTAAGTCACCATAGGCCAGAGAGGAAAAACCAGAAGAATATTTCCATTTCTATTTCACTACAATAGACCTCCACACTCTCGAAAACTCTTTATACTTCTATGATGATAAACTTTACTTGTGGGCCAGTACCTTCTAATTGTAACGGCACATTTATTACTGTCTTAAGTGATGCATTTAGCTCTTGAATGGCTCAGTCAGCACAGATGGAGACACAACTGACCACTACTGGAAACACTTTATCATGCCTCGCTCTCCTGGTGAGAAAACATGACAGAAATGGGGAGCAGTGAATCCAGCCCTTCAACTCAGAGAGGCTGTGATTTCTGACCTGCAGCTACATTGTGCACAGTGACTACTCAGATAGAGCTCCCTTATCACCCACGGGGCAGACAACAGAGTCCTACCCGTTGATGTGATCTACCCGGGGGATCTTATCAACCCAGTTGCTTGTCATCTGCTCGCCTGCCTTCTTAGATGACAAACAGATGAAGCCTTTTTCTTGACTAGGAAGTGGGAAATAGAAGGGTAGATATAAAAATTCTTACCCCCTAACTCTTCAGCTTACTGTCCAGTTCATGAATTTAGGTGCAAGTCACCAGTCATGCTTGTGTGACAAATGCCCCCATACACCTGCTCGAAAGTTAATGGAAGAGTTTGGAAAAAGCAAGCAGGAAACAGACTTTTGAAAATGTTCTTTTCAAACTATTTTCTGCTCAAAGAACTGCAATTGTCTTGTCAAGCTTTAGACATATACCTTTTTGTAACTGCTTAGGCTTGTCAAACCAGCTACACACGAGCAAAATATAAGCTTATATAGTGTACCATATTTATTTGAAGGCTGTAGAGCAAATCTGCTGGCTGTTCTGAAGCCTGAATTGAAACATATGGTGTCTGTGGTAATGAAGATGGTGGTTGTGTGACATTTGCCTTCCAAGAAGCCTCTAAACATAACATGTGAAGTGAGAGATGTCAAGCAAATTGTCTTTGTTTACCTTAATGCCTCATTCATTGAGACAGGTGCTTCTATACTTTCAGCCTCAAGTAATTACCAAGTGTACACTTCTTTATCATAGCAATAAATGGTATCCAGTAATAAAGGTGCAACTTTGTAACACTTGAATTGAAAACTCTATGAACAACTAATGTCATTATAGGTTTTCATTTTTAATACACTTAAAAAATAAAATAAAGAATCTGCATTAAATTTGACACTGATTACATTTGTATAGACAGCAAGGCAAGAGTTAGCATATCATTAATAACTTGCATTAGTTTTAGGGGAACTCTAGCTTTCAAAGACTGTTTCTACCCAGCATCGCCAGAACAGTGCTGGTCCTTTATCTTCTGCATACGAAAACTGGTGGGAAATATGGCAAGATGGCATTTTCAACCAACTCATGGAGCTAATGTTAGCTTACAGTCATAGTGAAAAGTAAGAAGTACACCCTCTTTAAATTCCAAGGTTTATTGTATCAAAAAATAATAAAAGCAATTTTGTCCTGATCTTAAAACCAGATAAATTCCACCTCAGATGAACTGCAAAACTTTTAAATACTTTGTGTCATTATTTATGTAACGTGTAAGACAAAAAAGGCTGATGGAGTATGTGAAAAACTGAGTACACCCTCACTACTTCCATAGGAACCAAGAGGGTAGGTTGAAGCTAGGTGCTGTTAATCAAATACACTTGATTAATTGATAATGAGCAAGTGTGAGCACGTCAGTAAAAGAAGACTTTTGACAGTTTGCTTGTCTGGAGCAAAAATCGTGGTGTTACAATGGCCAGACCTTAGTCTGATTAAATGCTGTGGTGGGAACCTAAGAGAGCTGTGCATAAACCACAAACCTCTGTGAAATGAATCAATGTTGTAAAGCAGAGTGGGCCAAAATGTCTCCACAATGATGTGATAAAGATGTCCAGAAAACCTGATATTCTTACCTAGATGACTGAGCATCAAGACGTTGCTAAAGAATCATGAATCATGGGAGGAACTTTGTTGCTTTTTTTGTTTTAGGTTTTCACACATTGCTTCTGCATTTTGTCTCAGCTTTTGTTCAATAAATAATGACATATTGTATTATGTCACGTGATGTTGGATTTGGCTAATTGTAAAACTAGTAATGGCTAATTGATTTTTGTTAGTCCTGACTTTTAACTTGGAAACTAAAGGAAGTATACTTTCCTTTTACTATGACTGCATTCAACAAGCTGATGAAAATGTTCAGCAGCTGTTGTAAACTGACATAAATTATCCACCGGGGCCATTAAGAGGTAAATGTGTCAAGTGTGTCACTTTAAACTGTGTTATGTGTTGTACAGAACTACAAGCTTGACAGGAAAGTAGTGCTTGTTACTGGATCACTATACAGTCTATTATTATTAGTATTCCTGATACCAATCACCTGTACAATAAATAAGTGTATTCACACTTTACTGTGTGGAGCGACAGGGCCACACTGACATCAAGTCACTCCATGTTACTCCACTCCAGTTCAGTTAAATTACCACAACCGCAGCCATGTCTTTATACGTGCTGGCTGACGCCCTGCCAAGTGCCAGGCTGTCAGGCGACTGGAGTCTATCTCCTAAAAGCACAAAGTCACATTTGGATTAACAGACACCAAATTATGCCAAAGCCATAGTTTCCTTTTACTTCATGCTTCCCTTACTCTCACTCCCATGCTCAGTTACGTTTTTCTTCCTCTTCCCCTGCCTTCTCTTAAGATGTCCACCTTTCCACTTAGTCCCACACTGACAGATGTTATCAATTTAGGCCGCGGCCAGAGAAACCATTAAGGGTCCCAGACAGAGGATAAAAACGGAAAAGCAGAGGAGAGGGGATTACTGAGATGCTTCAGAGCAGGAATGATACGGGTGATAAAATCGCTGATCATTCCACTTTACAGAGACTGGTCTTTATGTGGCGTCAGCTCTCTTTGCCCGATATGTGCAGCCGTATAGATCTTCACTCTTTTTTATTTGCGTCGTTTCGAAAACAACAGATGAGGTGGAGAGGCATGGGTGAGCAGGAAACCGGATCATTACTTATGTGTAAATATGAAAGATGTGGCTCCCTCGTTTAGCTTTACACTTATTATGTATGAGTATCAACACCTGTGAGCCTGTATTTATTCAATACACTCTACATACAGATATATTTATGGCTCAGCAGTGCAAATCATCAAAATTACTTCCTGCATGTTTACCGCTGCGAGGAGGGGAGCTCCAGAGGCAGACCAACGGTGTGTGATTACACACTTGAGGAACTAAGAGAACGAGGCAGGATGAGCGTGTTGCTCTTTGCTATCTGGCTGTTACATACTTCCCAACATGAACACCCTCCGCCAGGTCAGAGGGTAAATATAGACTGACTGTGTGAGGAGTACACAGCCAGCACTTACTCACCAAGGTGGAAGCAGAAGGTTTGATGGGGGAAACACTTTTATTAGAAAATAGGAGTGTGGAAAAAAGGCGGGCAGATGTGCAGCCAAACAAGCTTTGTTGTTTCACTAGCAGGTTAGAAGGAAAGACTTTGTTTTATGCACAATGATGGCCAATGGATTCTTGTAGGCTTAAGACTGATTTTAACCATGAGGCTAATACCATCCATGTCTGTCTTCGCATATTAAAGACTTTGTACTTGTATTGACTTCAGCCCTTCATTCACAGCACAGGCCTCTCATTCATGTGAATGAATGCAGATCCACCTGGAAAGATGCTGTCATGATATAGGACAGTCCAAAACTGTAAACACAGCCTCATAAACACCTGCACAGTATTTTTGCACATAGAAATTCATGTATGTGTTACTAGAACTAACCTCCCTCACCACCACCACTCACAAAGAAGCATACCTCCATTGTCTGTAGTTTCAATAAGTCTGATTTTAAGATGGTTAGCATATAGTTTTGGTTTCTTTTTCATTTACCGTAAGGATGAGGGATTAAAGTTCAGCATGCATTAACTGTTGAGGAGTGGAAAGCCAAAAGTATTATAGTTTATGTAAATCGTCCAACTGAAATGTATAAGTATTTCAGACCACAAAAGAGCAGGAACTATTTTGTTATTTTAATTATTAATTTTTCCATTGCATTTCTACTGAAATTGAAGCTATTTTAACTGTGAATTCTTCCAGCAGCCACCATCACACACCTTTGTGTGTGCATCTCAGAATGAGGATGAATCATCCCAGCATATAATAGTCCAGGCTGTTTGGATTTGTATTGGTATTTCCATCTGCAGGAGTCGGTTTTTGCAGGGAGGAACCCCAACAGCAAGATCCAAACACAGAACAGAGCAGGCATCAAGACAACATGACACTGATTCATTCAGATATGGGATAAAAGGGAAGAGCTGCGCTGGGCTGGGCTGGACAGTGGCTTGCAGATGCATAGCAACTCAAGGCAGGCTAAAGCAACTAAAATAGAGAGCTCCATTAGATTTGCCAAATGGATGTGCCGAATGGTCACAACTGAGCCATGCAGAATGCTAAGATGGTGCTAAGATCAGGTAAACTGCCAGCAATGCAGCTGATCTTAACTTCACGGTGATCTCGAAATAACGTTGGGTGATTTACACTAAACAACAAGTAATAAACTAAGAAGCCTGATTTCTGTTCTTAGGGTGGTTGTTTGGTTAATTCTGGAACCGATTTGCAAAAACAATGAGTGTTGAAGCACATAGTGTGTACACAGAGTAAGTATTTTTCACGTTAGTGTTTTACCAGGCTCTTAAAAAGCAGACCATGATCACCTGTTAATGAGTTTAATCAGTCTGAAGCACATGTAGCAACACTACAGACCTTGTTACAACAACCCGAATGGCTTATTTGGGTGACTGTATGTAACACAATAATTCTAGATTAAATCAATTTGCTGTAGTTAGGACAGAATCCATTTCTAGACAATGCTGACTGGCCAGTTAAGACTTATGAACCATGAAATTAAATCATTACATTGAATTAAATACTCCAGAATATCAGTGTAGCACTTAGAGCTGACAAATCTGTTTTTATTTACTGTGCCACCACACTCCATCATGTTATATCCTGCCTGAACTCTCTATCAGCAGCCGACTGTTTCTGTAAACCCCATCAGTAAGCAGCTATAATAAGCAACGACATCTGCTACTGCACGTCACCAATGTGTTCACTTTCTTTCTTTTTCTTTTGCTCTGAAAACACATTTACAGCCCAAACCGGGCGAGTTAGACAACAGATGAGTGCAAATTTGCAAGCATGTTTGCAATCAACATATTGGATACTTAACTCTGTGCTTTGAAAAGGCTATTTGCTGTCGCTAATGGCTTATGTTCAGATTTCAGAACTGCCTTTACAACACACGACTGAGACTTTGGCCCCAACAAGGAAAGCACAAATAGTCTCTGAACTCCTTTTCTACTCAAGGCCCCTTTAATCTTCCTGAAGGCCTACAGTGTTCAATGAAAGAAATGGGAGGGGGAGGGGGAGTAAAGGAGGAGGAGCGCAAATGAAAGCCACACATGATGACCTGCTGCTGCTCCTCACACTGAGAGCCATCTTTATGTAAGGCTAAGCATCACTGAGCAGTCTCATTTGGGCTATCAAATCAGCAGCATGCTGTACTGTGCGAGAAAAAAATCCTCTTTCTTCTACCCTTATGCAATTAGTGGCAGCTATCAGTTTAGAGGACAGTTTAATTGTACGCCTTCATTCACACTCGTTCAGTCATTTGTCAGAGGCAGACTAAGTGCTCTTCTTAATTACATTGTTCATTCAAGGCCAAAGAACACGTTCCACACTCGGTGACTCCCTCAGTGCAAATACTTCAGCAGTGTTATCCCTGAACCTTCTCACGTATAGAAGCAGCAGGAGGATTCTCAAAATACTTCAAATTACAATGACCTTCATATTCAAACTTTCGTTTCAGTTGCACTTTTTTTTTAATTGCCCACAAGATGAATGAATTCTGTTGAAGAACATTAACTGAATACCTGCACCACTATCTGGTATCATCATCAGCTCTGGCTGCTCACCTTGCCAGCAGGCACCAACTGTGAGCTGAACATCAATCTGTGAGGGGTGGATGGGCCAGTCGTCTGTCACCAGGTAGGGGTCATAGGTCACTCCGTCCACATAGAGCGTCACCACTGGGAACTCCACATTGATGACATAGTAATGCCACTCCTTGTCGCATATCTGAGAGGAAAACCCAGAGAGATAAATGGAGCTTGGATTAAAAGGTTATTCAGGAAAGTCAAGAGTATCCTGAATCATTTTTCTGTTTTAAGTAACACTTCACTGGTGCCTTGCTGTGATTACATTAAATATGAACTTATTACCACTGTTTCAGGACACCTTCTGAAATTAAAATGGAGTTTTTAATATCTTTTTACTTGTAGACATTTTGATAACTAGCATTTTACAGGAATGGTAATCATTAATTTAAAAGTGCATTTGATCCTATGTATTATTAAAAAACAGCAATTAAAAATACATATCTCAAAGTAGAATCTAGGAGTCCACCTGCAGCAAGTTGTTACAAAATGTAATTTCCATTTAAGGCTAATTGCACAAGCAGGTTTATAGAAGAACCCGTAAAATCATGGCTTTGGACCCCTACAGCCAAAAGACTTTCCTTCTGCACTAATTTATATTTGCCAATAAGACCCCTGCATATAGAACAAAACAGGCATGACAAGAGATATGACAGTTAGACACAGGATAAAAAAGGATCCTGATGAGAAGTGCCGAACACAAGGCTGGGGGACAAGAATCGGTCCAGCAAAGACTCCAATCTGGCCCTATGGATGGCACAGAAAAATGTGAAGAAGTGTATAAACTTTGGACTATTAACTCTATTTTCATTAGTATTACAACTTTTCCTACTGCTTAAGACCTCCCCCATGGCTGGTTACACTACACCAAAGTAATGAAGAAATAAATAAACTATTACAGGACAGAAAGGTTCTACAATAATAGGGAATTTGGTTTTCTACAATGGTTAGTTAATGTGTAGTTAAACCTACTTAGACTGACGGAAAGGTGAGTTTCTTTGGTCCCCACATCAAAGTGGGTTTTATGGGACCCATAATAATAAAAAATGAGTTTGACATCCCTGAGCTAGATTGAAAGCGGGTTCCAAAGCAGCTTGCATGTATTCAGTATCTGTAAAGCAGCTTAAACAGTGCACCATCTAAGATTTGCAAAGTGTAAAGGTATCAGCAAAACCATCAGCATGATGTGAGCTAGTTTCAGTTACTGTTTGCTCAGGTTTTGGCTTTGGGTGTTTTTAATAGAACATGGCTCCACGTGGAAAGGAGCTCCTCCAAGAAGGGAGGTGAACGTTCATGAAACTCAGTACAAGTAGAGGAGCATCAGAAGGCTACTGAACGTAAAAGAAACACAAGCAGCAGCAGCTGTTAGGAGGAATGGATAAGGTGGCCTTTGGGGAAAATTATTTCATGTACAATTAAGCCCTCCATGCAACTTTGCATTGAAAAATAGTCACGGTAGCGCATGGGAGTTGGCACGTGGATTATTTGTTGAAACGAGTGACAGTGACAGTGTGAAGGATACTGCACGAAGAAAGCGTCTATGGATTTTTTCCAAGAGTGAAATCATTCATCACAGAGCAAGAAAAAGCTTGATGAATATTGGCAGCACAGACTTTGTTTAGATGAAACAAAATAGTTCTGACCTTAAACCACGAGGAGAGAAGTGGGAATGCTGCTGTGAGGCTACAGGAGTGCAGCAAGTTTAGGGTAGATTTATAAGTGGCATTTTGAATGCAGGTTTGTATCTCCAAATGATAAAAGAAAATCGGAAGAAGCTTCAAAGGCACACTTTTCTTCATCAAACATTCTGTTATTCAAAACAAGCTTTTCTTCATTAAACATGAAAACAGGGACTGCTTTTATTTCATCATTTCTGATATTTGCCCAGTGCATGCTCAAGTTGTTGTATCCTGTATGCAGCCATGGTCAAAAGAAAATACGCTCTCAGTCAAGTCTAAGGTTTTACATATCAGGACATAATAAAAAAAATATTTAGTCTTTGCTGGGTCTCTAATTAGATCCAATCAACAACACAAGATATATACCATCATTATTTATTTTGAATTTAAATATTATTTACAGTCTGACCTTGGAGTGGTTGAATTTGACATCATCTGTGTTAATGAGCAGCAACAACTGTGTCTCTAAGATCATTGCTGATGTCTTGTCTCCTTGTGTTAACACACACCTGAATGCTGCAGACCAGCAAACTGCCAAAACTGCTTTTATAGAGGTGCTCACAGTTGCTCATGAGCACTTAATGAAGTACATTTGATTAACAGGACCTGGCTGCTACTTACATTCTGAATGGAAGCAGTAAGAGTGTGCGCTTATATCTACCCATTTTTTATTATGCATACATAAAACCTCAGAATATAAAGAGGGTGTACTTTCTTTTTAACCATGATGAGAAAACATTTTAAGACACAATATTTATGCTTTGTGCATATGCTGTGTACTGTGCATATTTTTTTAATGACCTGACTCAGAAAACATCAGTTTAAAACAAGAACAACAGGCTAGAGATGGCTATGTATACAGCGCCTGATGGTGTGCGTTAGTGTCAACAGAAGACAACCAAAGGAAAAAAAAAAAGAACAGCCTTTATGTCATTGACTTGCACAAAAAATAGACTCACAATACTGAAAAGCACTTTAGCTTTGTTCTTTGTCAGGGAATACAAAGCTCCCTGTTCACCAAGGAACAAAAAACATCCTTTGATCTCATTCTGCTGCCAGAAACTGCTGCTTCTCATCACAGGAAGTGCGTGAAATATGTTGCACACAACGGATTGACTGACACTTGTAAATCAAGTAACGGTGAAGTAACTGACTTGATTTTGGATACGTGGGGTTTTAAATGAGAGAGGTGATGTTTATGGTGTGTTCTGTTTGGTTTTCATTTTTAACCAGACGTTAACTACAGGAAGAATTCGTAAATTCAAAACCCTCCCTCACCTCCACATTGTGTGGGCGAAAAAATTAATATTGCAGTACGGTGTCTCATTTTAGAGGGATGTTTGTTTTCTATTAGAGCTTGCCTCCACTTTGTGATTTAGTGTGGGAAAAAAACAGCCCTTTTTTTTTGTACATTAATTCTTGGCTTGGGAAGTCAAAACTAAATGCTTCCCTCTCCACTAAACGCTGACTGAAATGCATTAGTACATCACCTGTTTAACCTCTTCTGAAAAATGCTTGACTGCGGCGCTCTTCGGCATGTTTGACCATTTACCCCGTCCTGCTGTGCAATTTAATTGAGTGCACCGGCCCTCTCCCACCTATCTGTCTCTCTGTCGCTCCCCTTTTCTCGGCTTTAGGCTTTGCCTCTCAAAACTCACCGGGCCGTGCTTCACCTCTTCCTCTCTCGGCCCCTCTGATACAACCTGCGACAGCCTTTGAACACTCTGCCTGCGGTAACCTCCCTCTCTAGGAAAGAGCACTCTGCAGCCTGCTTATTAGCACCATCCTAGCGCAGCAGATGGGAGTTCTAATCAATCCATTCCATTTTCCCTGTTATTTAGGTGCGAGATGCAACATCTGGCCGACCAGTGATCATCCTGCACAGCTGCTTAACACATATGCGGCACGTCGATCTGCTGAGTCGGTGCTCAGAATTGCAGGAGGATAATGTGTTTGTGGTTTTGATGGTGCTGCATATACGATTGAAACTAACTGCATCGATGTTGATTAGCTAGTTAGGATTTGAGGACATAAAGCGTGTGCAAACATCCTGTGGCCCTAATGTCAGCGGTCCACTGTGCATCGTGGGGTTTTCTTGATTTTACATGTTTGCAAGATTCATACTGAATTCATCCCCCGGACAAGGTTTGTGCATTATCAGTTGGAATTTAAAGTGGTTTTTTTTCAATCTGGTTAAATCTCAGCTGCCAGATGTAAAGTCGCTTATGTACACTGGCACACACATGCTCTAATCCCTCTGACATTTACACATGCACACTACTGCTTCGTTTCACTTTTTGCTGTGGAGTATTTCAAAGACAGCTCTGAGCACCTAGTGGGTGATTTACTCTTACAGCCTTCAAAAGGGAAAATGGCGCGGTGTTTTTTGCCCAAGAGGAAGCTGACTTAGTCGGCTTGTGATGTCAGGTGGAGAGCCCTCTTAAGGGTATAAGGAAGGAGTGAACAATGTGACCACATTAGGCGAGCAGACAAAAACAAAGCAAAAAACTATTTTGACAAAATATTTTAGTAGCTGCTAATGGTTTAGATTTTTTTCTAAACATTCAAAGTCACTAAATATTTGTATTTTCCCAAATTAAAAGGTTTTAGAAGATACCAGAAAGAAAATTCAACTGGACAACTGCAGGCAGAGGTTCTGCGAATTTAATAAATCATGTATGGATGTAATTTAGATGTAAGAACACCTCTGTAAACAAGATCAAAACATTAACAGCAACCTTCCATTTTTATTAATCTTAAATATCAAACCCCATCAGATTAAGCACTGTGAAAGGGAAAAGGATTCAGGAAATCTTTAAGGATGATGTAAGTATAGGGTTGATATGCAAAGAAGACAATGTTATGAGTTTGACAGTTCTGTGAGATTTCCATCTGGCCAGGTGAAAAAAAAATCCATATAATAAAGGTATAGATGTGGACCTGATCCTAACCCTGGATTGGTGGATGTTAAAAGCTTCCAATACCTCCAATATACACTTTATTATCAATCCCTGCACACCTGCTTAGACAATCTATGATCAACCAGCTGTGCGGCACAGGTGTCCTACATACAATTATATAGATGGAGGCCAGGAGCTTCAACTAATGTTCACATCAAACAGCAGAGTGGGGATGAAAATGTAACTTTCACCATGATATGGTTGTTAGTGCTGGCAGATGAGCTATAATACTTGACTCCTGTTAGCCAAAAACAACAGCTACAGTGGGCACAAGGTCCTAAAAAGGACTTTTTGCAAGACAACATGGTCTAATTAGATGACAAAACTGATTTCTGCTGAAGCTGCCCACGGTAGACTCAGAATAGGCTCACAATGCATGACTTCATGGCTCTGACCTTTCCTGTTTTACTTGCAGGCTGCTGCTGGTGTAATGGGGTGTGGAATGCTTCCCTGGCACACGCTGCCATTGTTAATACCAGACAAATGTTGATTGAATGCCTCAGTTTATCTGAGTACTGCTGCTGATTATGTGCATCTCTAAATGGTCATAACCTAACATCTTCCCAAAGGTACGTGCAGCATGATAATGCTTTGTCACAAAGACAAAGTCATCTCTGCCTTCATGAACATAAAAGTGACTTTAGTGGAATTCATGGACCCTCGTGGGTGACAGAACTGTGTCCGGAGAACGTGTTTGGGATGTGGCAGAATGGCAGATCTGCATGAATGTACAGAATGTGCACCATGTTAATGCCAAGGATCACTTCTGATGTGAGCTGTCAGTGCTGGAATTGGTCCAAAGGTGTGCAAAGAGACAACCTTTAAGGTGACGTCGCCAAAAACTAAACGAGGTAAGTGTTTTGCTTTACAGGAAGAATTTTGTGACTTTCCACAGGGCTAACTGAGTGTATATCATTTTATTGTAGAGGTAAGGCTTCTGCCTACAATAGAGAAGGTTTGTTTGGCAGGAAGATTGTTAAAATATCTTTTAGTTACCTTATGAATAGAATTACCAAATGCGTCACCAGCAGTGGACTTATTTCAGTAACATCAGTGCACCAACACACCACGAATGGGAATGCAGACAATACAAATCAATTAGGCTCAGTTTTCATTTCAATGCAAAGAATCATCATTTGTCAAAGTGCTGTGCTGGCAAATTTGTGATGAATTACCTTCCACTGAAAACGTTGGGGTAATTTTAATATACCATAATCGCCACAGTGGAAGGTAGGAATGTGTGCAAGTAAACAAGTGAAATCTTTCAGCATGCTATGAAAATCTCTCCTGTGTCTCACTAGAATGAAAAACATGCCCACGTTAACACAGACTTGCTTTTTTTTTATTTTTTATTTTCGTTTTTTCACTCCAGTGCAGTGTGGCTTTCCGTTTCACTGTCTCACAACAGTGTTGCTGCTCTCAGTGCAATTTATATCGTTGCTCGCCAATTTCTCCAACTTGCTCAATAAAAAAATCAACATAAATTTACATTATTGGAAATCCGATACCACTGTATGTAGTCCGAGAGCTGCAGCGCGTAATTTCATTGCAAGAAGCAATAAAATGCTCGGTGCATCCTGCTGAAACATCCGGTGAATTAATGCTTTGTTTGTGTGAATGTCTGAGTCACTCTCATTATAGATTTTGCTGTGTTTTTCCATTCTTGGTTTAAATAAAGCTAAAACAACGCTGCACAAAAATACACAAGCTGTATTTATAAGACTGACAAGACGAGGGTCTGCTTCAACAAGCAGCTGTTCTCTACCAGTTAAGTGCTGAACCAAGACCCAAGGAGTATGACGAACTGCATTCAGACAGGATGATGATGAAATCCAACTGGTGGAGGTGGCACGAGCGCTTGGCATCTTGCCAAAAAAAATAAAAATAATTCGAGTTTGCGGGAGAAAGTAGACTGCTAATAATGACAAGATGCCAGCTGGACTCGGACAAAGAAGCATTGTTCTGTGTGCATTTGCTGTGTGTGCGAACAGATGATCTTCCACAGCGTGTCTGAGGGAGAAAGAGCCATAGAGTCTGCGATGACGCGCAGCTCGTAACAACACCCACCCGCACAGAGTCGCATGCAGCGATGCAAAGACATAAATCCAGCACTGTTACGTGTCAAACTCCAAAAACTTCAAAGCAGAAATTAAACTTGACGAGAGCACTCCTGACTCGCCTAGCTTGCGAAAGCAAAGCAAAAAGTTGAGTATTCCCTAATCCCTCCACGTTCCTGTTTCTCTGCCTCATGCAAACTGACAGACGGAAGGAATGAATGAATGAAATAAATAACCACACACACAAACAAAGGAGACAGAAGATGTGAAATAACCAGAGGATGAAGAAGGGAACGTGAAAGAGAGTGAGAGAGATGTATAGGACGGAAACGTAACACATCAAAGACCCCTCACCGTCTCTTGGGGCACTTGAGAAGAAAACAAAATTGCTATCTGCCCCCCACCCCCTTACCCCCTACCCCGTCTCGCTCTCCTTTTTCTCTCTGCAGTTTACTCTGTCTCCTTTTCTTCTTCTCCAATGTCTCCATTAGAACTTGACTGAGCAGTTGTTGCCTCAAGTCCTTTGGAGTTGAAAGTCTTAAAGAGATCTGTCATCCAACCCAACCTTTTAACTTCAAACAAGAGATGGAGAAACGAGATAGAAAAAGGTAGAGAATGAAGAGAGATGAGGTGATCTGGGATTGGAAGGTGGCAGGGCAGAGAGATGACAGCACGGGAAGGAGGGAGGCTGCAGATGAAAGAAAGAAAGGGGCGAAAAGAGACGGCGGAGGAAACGAAACGATACGAGAAAAGACTTTAGGAGGGAAGTACGGAGAGGCGAGGAGAACTTGGGAGGAAAAGTGACTCACAGCTGCAACAAGGAAAACCTTAGAAACAATTATCGAGGCACCCAGCAAATAACAGAAGAGCAGTTCACAAATTTCCTACACTCTCATGTCTGTGCGCTAAAGGGGAAACAGCTAGTTTGCTCACACTTCTAAAGCTCATACCCAGCAGTTTTTTTCCTCCATTCGAAGTATCCAGAACTTTCTTTCTGAGTAACTTTTCTTCATGGAGCTAAAAGCTTCTATTAGACCATTGTGTACCTTTGCCAAAGACCCGTGACCATTAGGCAAAGTAGTCCCCTAATGTACCGACAGCTTTTTACTGACAGGACTTTATAAAAATGCAACAACCAGATTACGTCTCCATCACAGTTTCCTGCTTCTATGTCTGTGTGACAGGTGGTGCACACACATGGCAGGTGCAGTGGACAGGATGAAGGGGCAACGGGGAATGTAAAGAGGTGTGGGCAGGTATATGTTTGCATTTCAACTGCTGTAAAAAATAGGAGTGTAATATTATATTTCTGTGGCTCAAAACTGCTAGATCTCTTCCTTTATCTTCCAGCTCACTTGACCACCGCCACTCATCTGTCTGTCTCTCTTGCTCCCATGCCAAATTTCTCCAATAAGCAACCAAAGCCTGCGCTGCCCAATCGATCCACTTCGGAATTCTATTTGTTATCTTTTTCATTTGTTCTGTTGTTTCTTTGGCTTCTGCAAGTTTACTGTTTTTGTTTTTCTTGTGGTTGTCCTTTCTGTGTTAGACCAATCAGCATAGATTTTTTCCGGGCTGTTGTTCAGGAGCACCTACTCCAGAGTACCTATTGTTTTTGTCCCCCAAAAATCCAATCAGCTCTAATCAGCAGACCTTTTGGAACCATCCAAAAACTGCCCAGAAAATGGCCTGCTGTTTTCTCAGAGCAGACAGGCTCTGGGTTTAAAGGGGCCTTTATTATTTATTGTGTATATGGACAGCTGGAGACACGATGGTCGAGCAGTCATTCCTGTGATACATCTTTGTAGTCCGCTGCCTGGGGTGCACGCATAGTCGGTGCATTGTGTAAATTCTCCACCTGCGAATCCGTATAGTCACAAAACCCAGCCAGGGACACAGATTCCTGTACAGGCCCTCACACTCACTGTCTGATGATGAAATTTCAGTCACTTGGACCCAAGTGGATCCTGGCAGATTTGTAGATGGAGAAAGAATAAGGCTCAATACTTAAGGAAACTCATTCTTTACACTTAAGATGGATAAGAATATCCTTATGCTTATTTGTTAATTACAGCCTTAGGGGTACTCTCCCAGGATGCTCCAACCTTTATGCTAATCTCAGCTACCTCTCGATGTGAAGTAGTAGTTGTAGCTTCCCCCCTTTTATTAAAAAACAAACAAAGAATTGTAATTCCCACACTGACCGTTTTATTTTCACATCATTATATTTTGAGCCTTATTTAAGCATCATGAAGTAAAAAAGAAGACTGTTGGCAGAAGAGGGAATGCAAACAATGTTACCAGTGCCAATCTCAGACTCTTTGGTAACAGAATACATCATGACCTTTGAACTACTCTGGGAAGTCCCACTTTTGCTTTTGAGAATGTCATTGCTCTCACATGAGGTCAGATGGGAAGAAAATGTAAAAACTGGTCACTGGAAGAGTTGGAACCAATATCCACTGCTCTGTTTCTGCTGCCCAGCCTCTATAGCCTTAGTATGCCTCGACCAGTTTTTTAACTTGGAAGTGCAACTCTCTACAAGACTGATAAATTAGTGTCGTTAGCAATATTAGTACAACTGTGTCATGGTTACTGTGTGATGGCAGGTTTTGCAAATTTTACCCATTTTAAATGGACCACCATTGATATGAGCCATTCTTTGCCATGCTTGCAGGGATGTGTGTCAGTCCATCTACTCGCTGCTCCAACACTCCAGGAATAAATTGCCTCAAACAACTGTAGCTGTTGGCCATTTGTCCAATGCTTTGCTTGATGACCAAGGCAAAACAGATATTTCTGCTCAGCTCACTGTTAGTTGTCTTAAATAATTATGTTTAAGCTGAAGTTCCTTGAATTTATCTTTACATGATTATTTAATTGACAACTTTGGTAAAAAACAAATTTAATGCAATTTAATCATGAAGTTATTTTCAGCAGTTAATGCGACATGACTGAGGACACAGATTGAAAGACGGTTTAAAGAGGAAGTAAAGTAGGTGGAAGAATGGAGCAAAGGAGGGGGGCCTTTAAGGCATGCTGGAGGAAAGATGCACAACAGAGATTGATGAGCACTGGAAAGAAGGTGACTTTACAGACGGCTGTGCGGGGGGAGGGGAGACCAGGGAAGGAATAAGAACGCTATAGTGCAGGCGAAGTGGAAACAGAGGTGTAAAATAAAGGGATCTTTATTTGGCTGGGGGATTGGATGTTAAAGCACCAAACAAATCTGGAAATGATCCCATTATGACAGAGAAAGAAGGTCATCAGCATAATGTAGCCTTGTGTTTAACAGGAGGCTCAATGCAAGGATAAAAAATCCACATATTGGCAGTTACCAATGCAAACTTTGGTGACAGAAGTAAAGAGAATATTTATTTTATCTTTGTTAATAAAGGGAGTAGATCTAAAAAGAGCAAAGGGGTCAAAGAGACAAACAAATTCTGACTGTTATGCAGAAGTATGATGGTTTCATATCTACAAGGGCAGTGACAAGAACCTGAGGCATCTGATATTTAGAGAACAATCAGGCAACATTAAAGTAGGAGCCTACTCACAGACATCTGAGGTTGAATTAGGTATTTTGTCTCTCTCACGACAAGAAGAGTAAAACCGAAAAAGAATCTCCTCCAAACAAATTTCTTTTTCTTTTTCCTTGTACAGAAAATTTCTACATACCACAGAAGCCTGCACACCTCAGTCAATGCCGACTCCATTAAAGCAAAGGCTCTTGTGCAGGCCAAGCTGTCACGCTTCAGAAATACCCCTACCCTTCAGATTCATTAGCAAAAGTGCAGTTTGCTAACACATAATTGCCATAAATCATTGTCAGCTCCGTGTCAACATGGAAACCATTATCATGTCAATTGTTGTAAGCATCCAAAACCGGGTGTCTGAGAGCCTATAATTACAAAAATAGAAGAAACAATTAAAAGACACCGATAGCGAAGGAACTCTTTGGTGTACACAGGATGTTACTGTATGCATCCCCCAAATTGTGTGTATGTATATGTGTGTGTGTGTGTGTTTGTGTGTGTGTATATGGGAGAAGCACTTGAAGGTGACTATGAATTACCGGCTGGCAAAAGTGACTAATTAGAGTAGCAATTATACAGCCGCTCCCGGCAGAGACTGGGAGTCAACAGCCAAATGACCTCTCCAAGAGCTCATAATGGGTCGCCCACATAAATAGACACACATACACATGTGCACACAAACACACAATAATAACCACCAGGTTGTGAGGCTACGTGGCCATTTCAGTAAGACTGATCACGCTGATCGTGTCAATGTCATGCTGGATTTATACATGCAGGGATGCCAAATGGTTAAAACACGGGGGCTTCTTTGTACTTAAGTGGTTTACAGGTCATAATATAATGCATACAGTATGCAGCATGGTAAGCTGGTTGGACAAAGACGAAACAAATTTCCTCTTTTTTTTCAGTTCTGCAGGCCATGGAGTCAAGCTCACTCACAATACCGGCAAATCAGGTGATCTCAGTCCCAGCATGCATCAGCTGATGGATTGACTGCTGCATGCACATCCAAAGGGCCTTCCCATATAGACTTTTAATCTGCTTTGCCATGGTTGCAATCCACTTTGCAACCTAACGCTACACCAGCAGTGCCTTTAATGGTGGGTCTGATGAAGTCTGATGTTCTTCTTTCTTTTTCAGCAAGATTATTTTAAATACTGCACTCTTTTGGAAAGGTTACTGGAAATGCCAATTTGAGTGTTTTTTTCCATTAGAGAAAAAAGCTTTTAAAACGGGGGAAAAAAACTCTCTGAGGTACCATGGGAAATCAAAACACTTTGGTACATTGTCATAACCAAGCCATCTAGCCATCAACTTGTTTTATCAGCCTAAATTTAACATTAAATACTCAATTTTCCTGCTTTTTGCCATATCTCCAGATTTAATTAACATTGCACCAGCCACGTCTGTTCTCTCAATACAAGGCACGCCTGACAGAACACAATTTTCACAGTGGTGGTTCCCTTCAAAGACAAGTGTTTCTGACATTTAAGTGGCTTAGGAGGCAAACGCTGGGCTTTATCTTTTTGGATTTTATACACTGCCTTTGCTGAAAGTTTAAAAATATGAGGTAACGTTAGGTACAGATGCTCTTCTTCGTGCCTGCATTCTAATTACATTTTTGTACTTCAGGAGCTTTTTTGTGGCCACTAATTATGATTACTTTAGTCCCTCCAGTGCAGCTCATTTTGCCGTGAGTCATGAGAATAATTTTCTGCACCACTCTCCTAACAGATCTGTGATTTTAAGTTGTTCATTTAAAGATAGAGGGAGAGAAATTAGGCACAGGGTGATACTGGAAATAAGTTGTCAGTGGTTATCTGTATAGCCTGCAACATGACTGCGATGCACAGATCACTGCACTGAGTTGTACATGCTCTGTTTTTTTAGATTCAGCGACTAAGACCTTCAGGTAGGGTGAGCAAATTTAAATCTAAATCTAAGTCTAAATGCAGGAGAAGAAATGTTAGCGTGTGGGACAATATTTCATGCTTGATAAGGGTTTAGAACTGATCCATGTACTTTTAAGGGTATCACTGTAAATACATGAAAGCCCTCAAGGGTTAAGCCACTCTGAGAGTGTATTTAGATGCTTAGATGCTTGTGGCAATTGTGAACAGACAAACACAGATCGAGAGGGTTCCCAATTCCCCAAATGACTCAATATGATTGTCAGTGGCACAGGGGTGCTGTTAATTTGTGGGATGGCTGTTAATTATCTATCAGAGGTGCTCCTTATTAGCTTACATGTTTCCTTAATAATTCTTTATGAATAGAACAAGTCTATTTCAAAGCAGGAAACCGGACAGGGGAAATGAGGAAAGCAGTACTGAGCTAATCAGATGGGAATAATAACAAAGGAAAAAACAGGGTAAGCAGAGAATGTTTCCAGTGGGAGGACATTTCAGCCTGTCGTATAATCGAAAGGAAAACAAAAGGAGGCTGAATCACTGCAGAGTGCTTTAATACCTGCATCAAACGAGAGCATTTTAGTTCTTCCCCACCGCTGTGCACATCTACTCTCCACTTATACACTGCCCATTTGAATGCGCCTGTGAGAAGATTAAGAATCACTTAAAATAGATGTGTGCGAGACAGATGAATTAAGGGAGGACACTCCTATCAAAGCCTGCGTTTCTCTTTATATGCCCCACAACGTGAGTCAGTCAGCACGCACACGGTCCTCTTCTTTTGACTTTCTAGTTGTCTAAAAACACATTGCACAAAAACATCATTTCTTAGTGCTAGTTTTAGAAACACTTTGGCCCACATACGATTTTCTGGTTCTCAGAGTCCCAGAAGCACTTTGCTTTGGGTCTCTTAGCAAACAGAGAATACTCAGTTGCAGAAAGCGGGTTTTACCTCATTTCACCCCAGTGGATCCCCGGTAGGATATTCAGGCATCTCTGCAGATGAACACCAAAATCTTAGCTGTGCTGCAGCATCAGCTGTGAATCACCACTATCAGTACTGGTACCAGAATTAGAGAAGTGATATTGACAGGATGCAAACAGACTATATTTAGTATTAGCATTGATGGAGATGGATTGTATTCTCATATCAACGTTATACATGATATGAAGTCTAGCGAGTGTCTACCCTTACAGTATCCCCCTCTCTGTTTTATCATCTTCTACTTTTATTCTTCAGTCTGTGTGATATGCAAACACACAGCGACATTTAAGCCTGTTGCTACAGTACTTCGAATTGAAATCAGACGGAAAGTCTCTGATCTAAGTTTGGAACAGGACCAGATAGAAACGCAGGAAAGTCTAAAATTGTCAGCAGGGACTCATGTACAGTATGTGCTAGGATTTAAATGGGATGTGTTAAGGAGGAAAGCTGGGACCCCCCTGTGGGTTGAGAGCCATTCATATTAATCACTCCTTTAGGCTACATTTAGAGCAAAACAATTTGCAGTCACGGGTATGTTTGGATTCAGGGCAGACTGCATCAGATGTTCAGTAATATAAGGTCCATATATTCAATACAATCTATTTTTATGATACCAGTTCACAACAAAAGCCATTTCTGAATATCTTAAGGTAATATGGTATCACAATCAAATCCCTAAATCACAGTCCACTATGATTAAGCCCTTGGGGATAAGAACTGCCTTTTTAACAGGAAGAGACCTCTGACTATGGCAGGCTCAGGGAGGGGCATCTTGTATAAATCCATATTCATCCTCCTAACTTATCAGACAGAGTGATCTTTAACAGGTTGTTCTTCATTTTCCCTGCTAGTTTCTAATTTTGATGGTAAAACAGTGATGCGTGCAAGGAACAGCAAATGCACAGCTGTTTCCTGTGAAGTCTAAATCAGGATCAATGCATGCATTATGCCATGCATTTGTTGTTTGGTGAACATAGTCACCATCTCCTGGAGTCGCTTGATGACTACTGCACATGTATATATGTTGCAGTGAATATAGTTGAAAACGAGCGGTTATCAATGACACTGATTAGGTCAATGAAAGGCGTGAAAGGAGGAGCTGCAGTGCAGGTGGGATGTTAAGCAGCTTGCAGATAAACAGCAAATCCGGGGAAGCTAGAGCAGCTTAAAAAGGTGTTCCCTATAGGAGATAGCCAGTGGACTATGTACAAGGGTATCTGCAGAGCCTGGTGTAATGCTATGCTCAATTAGTGGATACTGCCACGGAGGAGAACACAGTGTGAGTGAAATGTGGACGTCTAGGTGAGGGAAAAGAACCGGGTAACACGGCGCGAAAGAGAGGAGACTCAGAAGCAACAGCAGCTTCAGCAAGAGGAGAGAAAAAAAATAAAAAGGAAAACATGTTCCCACAGGCTTAAACTGTCAGTACAAACCAGGCAGCAGTGCCACAGACCTTTCTCAGAGTTGTGGAAGGAGACACTCTCAGGGGGGAGGGGGCACACTACATCCATCACACGCCTCCTCTTGATTATCTAAACCCTGATAACACCTACACGGCAGATACTCCTACGCTAAATTTACCAGCTTTCTACCAGGCTCACTTACTCCTCTGCCTCTGTCCTTATCGCTTCTTCAATTCATCTCTTTTTCACATCCCTCTCTCCTACCACACTTAAGGTCAGGGTGGGATGTGCACAATAAATCTTCACTGCGGGTTCTGACAGCCACCCTCAATCCAGGAAGTGCTTTAGCCAGTCGGAGGCAAGGGACGCAGCGCACATAAACTTTCCCTCTTAAAAACTATTTGGGTAGGCAGAAAGTCTGGGTGGAGAGTTTACTGAGAGTCATTTGGCAAGAAAGTAAGACAAATTGGTGGGAAAAAAACCCAAGAAAGTGAGAGGGAGGAAAGGGTGAAGGGTAAAGGGAGAGATTTGCTGCAGTAGGAGTGGATACAGGGAACCCGTGTTTCGCAGATTAATATGATGAATGACACAGACCAACCGCTTTTACTGTGCTATTATTTTCTTTTATTTGGCCTTTGTGCTCCCGTTTACCTCAAAATGACATCAAAGGTCTCCAGTTTCTCTGACACTCAAACACCTATTCACAAAGCGAGGATATAAAAGTGTCATAAAGGCCTACAGACTTCTTAGTGCTGCTTCTCATGCAAGGACACATACGATTTTATGATTTGCACATCTATCTTACCTTCTTACTACCTTTGCGTGTCACAGATCCAAATGATTAATGCATTATAAAGTACAGCAACACATCATCTTAATTTCACTGGTGTGTAGCTGACACTCTAAATACAGTGACGACATTATAGTGAGAAACGTGTGACTTTTGTTTTCTTGGTTAAATATAAATGTACATATGGAAAATACTTTGATTTTTATTTGCAGGTCATGCACCAGAAACATTATTCTGACACAGTTTTGAGGGATATGACAGACAGTGAAATTATCATAACTACATGTGGAAATATTGTTCTTGATTCCATCATTGCTTGGTCGTTTTTGTGCACAGCTACAAGTCTTGGTCTGCGTCTTTGGCCGACCTTTTGTCTGCTGTCACAGTTCTCTTTTGATTATTTTGGCCAAATTCCTCCTTTTTCTTATCACGACAACAAAACTTTTCCCCAAGTTTGTTTTGTTTTTATCCTTGTGATCAGCCACAAGCTTTAGCCAAACTGGATTTTAAATGGGCAAGAAAGCAAGGATTATTAGACTCCTAGCACTGTATACGGCTCAAAAAAGCACAGTACAGTATGTAGAGTATAACATTGAGTCAGATAAGTGTCTGTTAAATAGCAGAGGGTGTTTTTAATCAGTTTCAGCTGCTTTGGTGTTAATTAAATTAACAACAGATGCACTAGAGGGGCAACAGTGAAACCGATCCCAGAACACGAATGATTTTACAGGTGGAGCACATTTTCCTTCCTTCTTTCTCCTCCTTTCTTTCACTAGTTCCACATTTGGCTAATGTCAGTGTCACTACTGGTAGCATGAGGCGATATGTGGACCCTACAGATGTCGCACAGCTAACATTCAAATGTTCAAATGTGAGAATAAACTTCTCTAAAATGATGTCTGATTTTACTTGAACAGAATAAATTTAAGTAAAGCTTCGGGAAGAAGACTTGGACGAGTTAAATTACTTGAACTTTTGGCAAATAATTTCATAATTGATTTATCTCAGTTGAACTGAAACATGTCCCGGATTCATGAAAAACGACTTGAGATCTGGTTTAAGAGAAGATTTAAGGCTTTTTCTGGATGTGAAGTCTTAAAGGACTTAAAAAGAATCAATTTTCTTGTAAAGAATTTGACACTTGATTCAAACCTGCCAGTGACTCCGAGGGACCTGACATTAACTTATCTCTAACGAAACCACAGATAAGAAATCTCTAGCAGTATCACCATGCATATGTACACGCACACAGAGTTAGTGTGTGTGTGTAAGTGAGGCAAGAAAAGCCATTGCTTCTCCATTCTGTCATTTAGTGGCCTCTCCAGCACCATTTCAACCTATCTAATACCTACAACACTTACCCCTCTCATAAAGGCGAGGCGATATTACCGAAGGATGCCGGGTTGGGAAAGAAATAAAAATGATGGAAAACTACATGGATCTGGTTTTTGAAAAGTGCGTTTGTAATAAAGGCTGATTTCATTTGTGAAGCAGACCATGGTAGTGCAGGTTGAGAGACGCCTCGGCGGAATATGATAATGTCGTCGGTGATGAATGAGTGATATCACACTGAGAGGACTGCAACGGCAAAACCTGCCTGTTCCAATTTCACTTATTAAGTTATTAGTTTGAATATTTTGTCTCCTCGCACGCTGTGCCGCTGCATCGATCTCACGTCTGTCCATCATGTTGTGTGTGTGCATGTGTGCGTGAGGTATCAGAGTAATACCTGTTGTTTAATGTCCATTTCTTCCGGCTTCTCCCTCCAGCGTGTTCTAAATATTTGCATGTCTGTCGCAGTGGGAGGTAAATTCTGACATTTCTTCCTTAGCTGCCTCTATCTCCTCCAATCTTCTCTTAATCTGTTTTTCTCTTTCGATCTTTGTCCCCCGAGGTGTTTCTCTAGCAGTGCTACCTTTTCTATCCATTTTATCGTTCCTTATTCTTCCCCTGTCCTCTGTCTCTACCCCTTCATCTTTGCGCCGCTATTGATTCGTCCTGTCAATAAGATCCTCCACCTGAATACAAACAAGTCCATCTGCATGACTGCCAATCAATATCAAAAATCCAGGAGCAGCTTTTCTGCTGTTTGGAAGTAAATCCATCGCTTTAATGTGAGTGTGTGCTGTGTGAGGAGCAAACAGTGGAGACTGCAGTGACAACTGTATTTCAGAGGATTTTTTTTATACAGAAGAATTGCACGCTTCAATTGATGCATTTTTACAGGTGGAGTGGCATGGCACATCGCGTGTAACGGCCGATGTAAGCCCCCCCCCACCGCCCCCGCCTTACCTCTGCAGGTGTAGCCAGACACTGGTCACAGTATTTGTGAGTAAAGCTGTGAGATCTTAGCCCTGAGCTTGGTAAACAGTCAGATTTTAGTCCTTACCCCAGAGCACGATGACGCAACAAACACACATATGTGTTCGGAGTGGAGAGGGTGTGCGTGTGGGCTACTGTGCAGGTAGTCTCAGGTGAACAGACAAAACAAGAATCAGGTTTGAAAGTGTACGAGGCAAAAGTCCGTATGGGTTTGAGATAGCAGGAGTGTGTGTGTGTGTGTGTGTGTGTGTGTGTGTGTGTGTGTGTGCCCATCAAGCTCTTCGGAGCCCACTGGAGCAGCAGAGCTCTAAATTTAGCGGGCTCTTTAGTAGGAGTCATCTATCATTCAACATGACCCCTCCCATGAGGAGAGAGACGCTGGCTGGTTGTGAGTGTATGTCTCCCAGAAAGAAGGTAAAATAGCAGCACAGCCGAGGTAAGAGACAGACAGTTGTTAAATGTTTTTTTTCCCTGTCCTCTTTTCCGTTATTACTGACGTATGTCAGCTCATAAATAAAATAAAGGCAGAAAATTTAACAATAACGAAAAATAAAATCTTTGTTCTTTATTAAGTGGGACACCCCGAGAGCTTGATGTTTAAGGATTAAAAAAAAAAAACTATAATAGACGAGTAAAGATTTTTGGCTAATGCAATTTGTTTTAAAAGTTTAAAATGTAGTGTTCCTTTAAATTATTCAGCTTAATGGCCAAAATTTTTTTTAAAAATGCACCATGTCTCTTATTTCACTCATCTGTTAGATCTCAGCTCATGGAACAAAATTGCACCACCCTCATTTGCACATTAATTTGGTGCAGAATAAGAGGCAGCTGCACGCACTGCACTTTGAGCCTGTAGTAAGTGGTTTATGCGCCTCATAGCAGGTCTACTCCTGTGAGGACAGCAGCATGTATGAATGATGCGTGTCTTCTCTCGCTCAGAATCTCCTTTCTGAGTGAGACAGGTGTTCAGTCTTTTCTCACAAGCAAGATCATTTTTTCCCCTCCTGGTGTAAGAATAAAAAACAACATAATTTCATAAACTCATCAGGTAGGGTGGTCCCAAAACAGCCTGCAGTTTACTAACAAGGAGCTTCTGATGACAGCAGTCAACGGCAGCACATCAGCAATTTGAAAATGCCAGATGCTCGGTATTCAAATTGTGCTCAGGAGAGGCTTGTTTTGACAATGAGCCTGGACCGGTTAGGAGGCAACTGTGGGGGATGATCACGCCAAGTGGTGAGCATCTTTTATTGCCATGGCTGAGCATAAATTCAGAAATTGTTGATGTGCCACATGGATGTGAGTGCACACGCTGACAGTGGCCTGTTAGCTTTAGCTCATTATACTTTCCCTGTGAAGACGGGGGAAAAGAGCATATCGGTCAATAAATAACAATGAACACCTGGTTCACAGGAAATGAGTCAGAGTGGATCAGTGAAATGGCCAGCCTCCTTTTTGATGCAATATTAAACTGTTGTGATAAAAGAAGATTTAGGCTTTTAAAACTCTTTGCACAGCAGTTAAGCCCTGGTTAAATCAGTGCACAGCTGCACTCACTGTTTACTAGCTGTTGATATAAACTCATGCTATAATATTAAATGTTCTCATTATCTGCTTTGATTTATTTTCAGTGTTTCAATTACTCATCTTTCTTGTTTTAGGTACATTTTTGTACTTCCTATTACACAATATATATATTATACTCTTGGCTGCACTTGTGCAGCTGCCGCAAATATCAATGTTTGTTTATAGTTGTAAAAAATAAAAACTACCTGATATGATTTTCTAAACATTATATTAAAAAATTATAAAAACATATATGAAAATACAGCATATACAGCATATAACTGTTTGTACAATTCTAACAAGCTTGAAAGTCAATATTTGGTATGACTACAACTCTTAGGAAAACTCTCTCTTAATTTCTTAGGCTATATGTCCTCAGTGCTCATATTACACAAATATGTAGGACTGCTTTCTTCCATTTGTTCAATATCTCTGAAATTAGGACTATCCTGTCTCATAGTGATGCTGAAAAACTGAATTTACTACTTTAGGCTGGACTATTGTAATTCATCATTATCAGACTGGCTTTAAAACTCCTTGAAAAGCCTTCTGTTGATCTAGGATGTTGCAGTGGGAGTACGGACAGAGACTAAAAAGAGAGAGCATATTTCTCCCATTTTGGCTTCTCTTCAATGGCTCCCTTTGAAATCCAGAATCAAATTTAAAACTCTTTTCTTTACAAGCAAGGTCTTGAAGAATCAGGTCACATTTTTCTTAAAGACCTCATAGTACCGCATCATCCCATTAGAGCATTTCGCTCTCAGATTGCTTGTTCACTTGTGGTTGCTAGGATCTTTAAAAGTAGAATGGGAGGCAGAGTCTTCTTCAATGGAACCAACTCCCAGTTTGGATTCAGGAGACAGACACCCTCTCTACTTGTAGGATTAGGCTTAAAACTTTCCTTTTTGATAAAGCTTATAGTTAGGGCTTGATCGGGTGAACATGAATCCTCCCTGAGCTGCAATAGGTCTAGGGTGCCAGGTGCTTCCCATGATGCACTGTGTTTCTTCTTCACTTACCTTTTTTTCCCCTACTCTGTGTTTATACATTACTCTGCGTTGATTGATTAGTTGTTATTAATCTCTAGGTTTCCCCCACAGTGTGTCTTTTGTTCTGCCTTCCTCCCCTCACCCCCAACCAGCCATAGCTGATGGCCGCCCCTCCCTGAGCCTGGTTCTGCCAGAGGATTCTTCCTGTTAAAAGTGCGTTTTTCCTTCCCGATGTCACCCAGGAGCTTCTTCATAGGGGGGTTATTGGTGTTCTCTCTGTTTTCTCTGTTATGGGTTGTTAGCTTGTAAGTGCTTTGAGGCAACTGATGTTGTGATTTGGTGCTATATAAATAAAACTGAATTAATTCATATTAAATTGATTATTTCTCCAGGTTTCTTGAAGCCCATTCAAAGGTCTTCTTTGGATGTTGGCTGCCTATTGTTCTGTTCTCTGTCAAGACGATCCCACACTGCCTCAGTAATGTTGAGGTCTGGGGAGGTTAGTCACTGATCGTGTTCATTGTGTATGAAGTGCTCTAAACCATGACACAGCCTCCACTGTTTTACAGATGGCAGTAGACCAGGGGTAGGCAACCTTTTTGATGGCGAGTGCCATTTAAAATTTCCTCAGAAGTCAGTGTGCCATATGATTGCATTAGCAATAAATGTAATAACGCTCTATATTAACAGTTACACATTATATAGAACCACTTTATAGAATTATATTTGTTTGCAAATGTTGGCAGCTATCAGCGAATAGTTATCAGCTATTTTGAAACAAAAAAATACACTTTTTATTCATAACAAGAACTCCATAACAGCAAATGAACTGTACAACAGAAAATACAAATGCTATTTATGGTCTCCTCACAACAATGATAAGAAAAATAAACTGGGCCAATATGGCATGTTTGTTAATACAGAGACATGTTAATGTGATCTCTGGTCTCCCACTCAGAGACACAGGTCTCCGAGTGTCCAGCATTCAGACGGCTACCTGAGGACACTCATGTGAGAGAAAATATGCTCTCACAGATATGTAGAGCCAAATACTGTCAATAAGGCCTCTGCAATGTTCTGAAGAAAGTTAAACTTGTCAGGTAGTGATGTCCAGCAGGTGAAAATGCAGCTCCATGAACACGCACAGCTGTAGATTCCAGCTGCTTCGATGTCGCATTAACTGGCATTAACTCAGCCAGTTAATGCCAGACAAATCTGCTGCTCATTAAAGATTTCTGGTTTGATCAGAAGATAAAACATTGGTCCATACACCTGAAAGTCCCAAAAATGCATTGTGTCTCGAGTCTATGGATGCATTTTGACTAAAGACCGGCCCCCCCCGTTTAAACCATTAAGCCTTTGAATGAAAACAAACGCTGTTGTAACAGTGATGTACTCTGTCTTGTTGGTAAATGTATGATTTCTATTCATTTTACGTCAGATAAAAACTTTGGTTGTAAGCTTTAGATAATTATTTAATAACAGCCAGACATTTTAAATGAGAATAATAAAGTATTTCCTTGTCCCCCCCTTTCCCTGTTAATGCCCTACCTGGCCCCCTGGCAAAACTTTGCTAGACCCGCCCCTGCACAGTTACCAGCTGTCAGCTACATAGAAAAGGATCCTGGTGTTATTTGTCTCTCAGAAACAGTTCACAACTTCCCTTCAACTCATTCATGTCACCTAAAAGGTAAACCTGTTTCTCCATCACCTGTTCAGCTCTGATGATTCAGTAAGGACATCTCCTGGTTTCATCTGCATGTTTCCCTCTCACCAGATATACAAACCGATATCATGACCAGCAGTTTTTACAGCTGTGGCTCCAGCAAACATCAGCTGATACTAGATATTAATATTAAATACATTCTAACAACAGCTGACCAAGCTTAAACGTGCTGCTGTTGTTTAGTGCGACATCCGGCAGTTTCCTCTTTCTGGCACAAAGTGAGCGATAAACAAACAAGAGAGAAAAGCTGATCAGCTGATCATTGATCAGTTTCACGATTGAAGTAGCAACAGGAGAGAGAGAGGGGGAGAGAATGAGAGGAGAAGAAGATGCAGCTGTGCAGCAAAGACACAATAACTCCAGCTTTGTGTCTTTTTCCATCCTGGCTGAAGTACGGGACAAACTGTGTTCCTTCTCAGCTCAACACAAAACGCGTAATAATTTCTCTGAATGTGGGACGATTCCGTTTGTACGGGACGGTTGGCAACTCTACTAACTAACCTTATGAATAAAATAAAGTTCACTATCAATAAAATCATAGCACCCGCCCAGCAGGTCATAACTTCTTACCTGAAGTTCAGTTCACCTGACGCTCCGACCGGCGGCTGCCTCAGGTCTCTCCTCCTCCTGCCTCCCCTTCCCTCATCCACCTGCTGGCCTCCACCACTTGTTAATTTTACTGAATCTGTGGAAGCTCCGCCATAGCCACCACCAAACAACTGAGTTATTTTTACACACCGACCCGCGTCTGGCCAAACCACCACCCCAAAAAAAATAAAATAAAATAATCGGGCCACCGAGCAAATGCCCTTATGCCCGATGGCCAGTCCAGCTATGGTCGTGCGTGCCACCAGTTAACCCTTCGCATGCCAACGGTGGCATGCGTGCCTAGGGTTGCCGACCCCTGCAGTAGACCATCATTACTGTACCTCTCTCCTAACCGCTACATACTGATGAAGGTTTGAAGTAAAAATGTCAAATTGGGATTCATCACTCCCTGAGACCTGTTGCCACTGATTTTTGACATAGTTCTTGTGTAATCTGGCGTTCCTCTGCCTTTCTCCATGTTTCTTTTCCTTATGAATGGCTTCTTGACCTCTGAGACCATTTCTCACGAGGCTTCAGTGAACAGTAGATGAATCAACTTAAGGGTCAGATGTATTTCTTCATTTCTTAAGGACATGACTTTCAGCTACTGTTCATCTGCTCTAGATAGTTTATACACCTACTGTTTTATCTTTTGTCCTCCATTTTTTGTGCATTTTTCTCAAATTTTCGAAGAACACACTCAACACTATGATGAGATTTGCCAAGTTTTTGCTTAACAGCTCTTTGGGAATCACCCCTGCTGCTTCAAAACTATTACTTTATGCCAGTCAAACTGTGTTATCTTTAGCATTCTTCAAAGATTCAACTAAAGAAATTGGAACAAACGGTGTGTTTTCACGACAGACTGATACAATCTAAAATGGATTCTTAGCCAAGTTTTCTTTTATGTGTAGATGCAACACTGGATCATCTGTTGGGCTATAATGATTCACAGGTCAGTGTTAGGTGGCTTAACAAAAAAAACAAAAATCCTCTAAAAATGGTTGAGAAAGAAAAAACTTTGCAGACCACTTAGAGAAAGTACACAAAAGTCTGGCTATTACTCATTTCTGCTCTGTCCACTCTGCTCCTGTAACAACATGAATTTCCCAACTATGGCAACAATAGAGGCTATCTTATCTTATTTTATCTTAAAACCTTGGAAATCCATGATCCATAATTATATTCTTGTGTTCAAAGGAGTAGCCTTCTGAATTGCATGGGTTTTTCAAAATAGCATTGAACGAACCAGAAAAGTTTTTATTAACAATCAAACAGTGAAGCAGCTACAGCAGATTATCTTAAGGGTCCTCTTTTCATTATTTTGAGTTCTTATGAGTAATTATGTTCAGAATATGTTTTGAATTGGTCACAATTATGTTGAAAAAATAATACATTTGTTAGAGAGACACTGACACCATCATAACAGTCAGCTTATTCAGTCCTGTTAGGAAAGCCGAATTCTATCAGTGCATTCTGAATTTGAATACATGTACTGAAATTTTAATATATGGAAAAAAAAACTTGAATAAGTTATGTTTCTGTTTCTACTATGTGCACACAGCCACAGGAAATGCAGAATTACAATCATTTTCTGTATGAAATTAAGTCATGAGATAGGCCCCTGGCAAAAAACGTGCTCCAGAGCGCAAAATGACCTATTTGTCCTTTTTTCTCTACGCACTTTATATGCACCGAACACATGATCATTTACCGAAACGCACAAAGCAAAACAACAAATGTTTAAACTGCATTTGAGGTTAGAACCCTTAAGATGGACTCTCAAGATCTGTGAGTGATGCAACTGTTGCCTTAAGGCTCGGATCATTCAATTTTTAAATTTGCTGTTATGCTCAGCTGAAGACTAAAACACAGCATTTGTAGCTTAAAATTTTAACATTTTTTTGCGAAAGAAGCAAAACTCATGAGGATAACATCTGCTGCAGAACACATTTTAGTAAAGCCTCTCAACAGTGGCTTATTTACACTATTTAAATGGATGATGAGGAGGAATTAAAATATGACTGAATGTGCACCTTATGAAGCTGCTGTAAAATATACTCTAACAATGTTTGATGTCTGTACTAGATTTTTTCAAGTGTTAGGCAAGACTGACAGACACTTCCATTGATTTCACACGTGCACTGATAAATAGTCGCTATACGTGTGAAAGAACACACTATTCCTTGTAAATATTTCCCTCTGCTGTAGCTCTGTCCCCGGCTTAGCCTCCATGACATATGTACCACACAACAAGAATGGTCACTGATTTCATATTTCCATTACTGTCCACTTGCGAAATCAGAGAAAGTCCCCCCTGAGTGTTTGCTTGATTGCTTTCTGAAAAAAATAAGTGTTTTCCATTGGGTAGCTGAATGTAATGATGTCCTTTCCACATTCAATTTAGACTCCTGGTAGAAACATCATTTAGATCTCAATTATCCCTGTTGGTTTTTCGTGTTCTTTTTTGCCAGCTGAAAGGCTCGAGGTGACTTCTCATTGATTTTCTCCTCTTGCCAAAATCCCTCCAGCCTGTCAAATGAGGACACAATGCTGTCTTTATTCTAACTGAAAAATGAGAGCCTCCATTTACCTCTCTATGTGGGTTCGTATTATCAAACTCTACAGAAGCATGAAAGTAATGAGACACCACTAGTGTGGTCCTAGTTAATATTCAACTTCAAAAAATTCTACCTTTTATAAACCCTAATGGGCTAAAAACACAGCCACAGGAAATTCACACACCCTGCAGAGTGTCTCCAAATGTGGAAACTAAACCCATTTATCAGTGGTTGTTCAGGATGGTGTCTTTGGGTCACAACATGAAACAATGACATGTGTAAAGGTTAACTTGTTTGCTTTTAATAAATTGATTGCAGACTTGCAAAGACAGAACAGACTATTTACCAGAAGAGGATATAACCTCAAAGTCTGACATGTAAAACTTCTATAGGAAGTGCCTTAAACGAGGGGAAGTCTTAATGTACAGACGTCAGCGAGGAAATGATCCTAATTCACACTTCATTTATTTCCTCTTAAACATTTTCATTATGACTTTATGGGCTCATTTGCTTGTTTCAAATCTTGCTCAACACTGCATGATATTCCATCCATCCATCCATCCGTCCGTCCATCCGTCCGTCCATCCGTCTAAGCAGAGAAGCACAGATCTCCCTCTCCATGGCCACCTCCTCAAGCTCATCCGGGGGAACACCAAGGCTCTCCCAAGCTAGCCGAAAGATATAATCAGCATGTCCTGGTTCTGCTGCAGGGCCTCCTACCCATAGGACATGCTGAGAGCACTTCACCGAAGAGGTGCCCAGAAGGCATCCTTGTCTGATTGCTGAACAACCTCAACTTCCTCCTTCCATTTTGGAGAAGCACTGACTCTACTCTGACTCCTACCCAAATGGCCAAACTGTACATGCTCTACACTAAGAGAGGTAGCCACCCTTTAAAAAAACTAATTTTTATGACTTGTTTCCATTATGTGGTCTTTTCGGTGACTACGCAGAGCTTGTTAACATAGCTGAGGTTGGCAAAGTGGACTGACCCGTAAATCAACAGGTTTGGTGTCAAGCCCAGATCCCACTTCACCGTAACAGACCAGTACAGCAGACACAGCACCGCAGACAGTCAATCTCCCGCTCCACTCTCCCCTCACTTGTGAGCTAGTTAATTCTCCTCACTTGTTTCTGCATGATATTCATTTTGTCTTGTCGTCTTTTTACTATTACCATTCAGTGGTAAAATGACGATAGAGTAGAGTATGCCTTCGGGTGGTGCTATCTTCTGACTGAGAATTAGCAAAAATATAAGAGTGTATAATGCATTTATTCAAGCTATATGGGATCTGTGAGGCACACAATTGCCTAAACAAGGAAGTTTTGAGCTGGTCAACCAGCTATCTAGAGATTCATAAACAAGCAATTGTTGCATTTAGTTTAGGACAGACTAGTTAGATGTTTGAAATAATACACACAAAGCTATCGTTTACTTTAAATCATTAGGAGGTTTGTGCAATCTGTTACAACATACATTACAATACTTTGCTGGGATTGCTTGAACCTTTATGTGGTCATGCCAACCACACCTCCTTTACCAACAGCTGTAAACAAAAACAAAAAAACCCTCCAGAGTCTAAACATATAGGAAATTCCCTTAAGGAATAAGGCTAAATAAGGGTGAGCTGTCGATGTCTTGGAGCTGTCTATTTTGGAGCCCATTGATCTGTTACTTTAGTGCAACTTACATATTATTAAAATGTAAATAGCGCAGTTTTCCTTCCTTTTTATCAAACTGGTTGCAGTTCGGCATTTTGAACAAGTTCATCAGCACCAGTGTGTGCTGACCCATTACTATGAGGTTATTATGAGGTTGTTACTTACCCTCTAATTTACAGTTTGCTTTATTTATTTTTGCTCTTGGAAGACTTAATGTATTTCAAAATTGTCAACTCAATCTCTTAACTGTAGAGGACTGATTAGAAGCAAGTTTTTAAACTATTAGTGCTTAAAATGTTTTTGAGGTATTAAGGGAGTAGGCTATTGTCCTTTAAAGGAACACTGATAAATTTTATATCAAATGGATGGTTTTAGAGAAATAATTTACAAATGACATATATCCTTTAAATAAAACAAAGATGATCCATCTTTCCTCTTCCACCTATAGTTATCAGGTAGCACAGGGGCTGGAGTCTATCCCAGCTACTATAGGACCCTGGACAGGTCGCCAGTCTGTCGCAGGGCCAACATTCAACAGGCAGCTAAATTTAATACTCTTTGATTGGCAACTGAAAGCAGAGCAGGTGAAAATCTGGTTTTTCAGTTTTATTAACATTAATGTTACAGAACATTAGTGACTTAAAACATTTCTGAGGCTGGATGAAAAGGTGCAAGAAAGTAATATTCCACTGTAAGCTTGGCTGCATCTGTGTGTTTTATTTCCACATTTAAATAAATGTGTTTTTGCTCCTCGCTGTGTCACTTACACTGTAACCGTAATCTTGGCTATGATATGGTTGAATGCTAATGTTAGCTGCAGGCAAAAACACATCTACAGAGAGCATGTTAACTCTATTGTAATTCATATTGTATTGAAATAGTCTGCAATTCATGTAGAGGAGGGCAAGATGGAAAAATGTCAAGAAAACACTTTATATCTTCTTTTTGACCAAAAAATCCCAGCTTTTTACTTTGGTTTTTGCAAATGTATCAAAAGCAAAATGTAAAGCTACTAATTTTTTACTATTTTCTTGGTGATTTTTGCTCATGAAACACTTTTCTGCTGATGTACACATCAGATGTGTGTTTATTTGTCAGTGATTTTAGCATTGGAAGTGCTCATGAGCCTGCTTTCAGAGCACAACCCTAAGTGTTTATTGTAGGGTTGAAAAAAACTGCTTTTAATATTAGATTGTAAGTAAATGTCACTGTTGACAAAGTTGATGTCGGCTGAGAGTGTTGTGAGAACAGAAGGGAAAAAAGCTGTGTGCTCAGAGTGCTTTTTTTGGTGTTGTTGCAAACTTCATAAGATTCGCTGCCTGTGGACACACAGTTAATGTTTTATGACTATTTGCAACAGGACTTCCTCCACTGATGGTAAAAACAAAAATTTAGCCAGTTGTGTCAGCACTAAAAATGAAACTCAGTCAGTCAGTGCTTATTTGGTAGCTGCTGGTGGAAATTACCTGCTGCTGCTCATTTGATGTGTGAATTCAAAACGGCGAATACTGTGCGGTGTTTACAGAAATGCAATTTTATTAACCCATAAGAGCTAAAAACAGAACTACTGTACATCTGTTGCTCTCATTGAAAACATTCAAATTACAAGAAGCCCTCCAACAGCGCAAACCTCTGCCAAAACAGCTCGCACTCTGAGCAGTATTTATTTTTAAGGGAATAGTAAATTTTTTTGCATATGGTATATATGTATTATGTATGTCATTTTGTTTTCTCTGCTCTTTTTAAACATGCTTTACATACAGTTTGTAGTGCAAAGTGCAGGCATGACATTTATGACATGCAGGATTAGGTAATGGGTAATAGGTACAGAGAGACTTGTACTGAACATAAATAACTTGAGCCTAATATAATGTTATATTGCAGTCTATGTCTTTGCAATATTTTCTTTAAAGACATAACACATCTTGGGGTCTACTTGAAAGAAAGATAGATGTAAAATGTAAGAGTGAGGTCAGAGGTCAAATAGGACATGATATTTAGGGGAAACTATAATGTGATATTTAGAATCCCCATATACTAGTTCACTTCATAAATGTTGCCAATACAAACAAAAAATTTGAAGCATCATTTTTTAAGATAAAGGACATTTTATAAAATTTTGACCTCTCCTTTAAGGTCAAATATTGTCAAAGGGCCAAAGTAATGTGATATTTAGAATCCCCGCAAATCATTTCTTATATGTTGTAAATACAAAAAATGGCAGCAAAGTTTTAAATACAGTACTTTCTGTATGTTCACAATACACACCACACTTGCAAAAATCATAGTTTGTAAGTTTTAAAGTGTTTTGTCCATTTTTGACCAATAAATCATCAAGTTGAGCCTGAAGACCCCGGTGGATGTAAGCCAAAGTTTAATGGATTGTTAAGATGACCCCACTGTACAACCCTACAGAGATTCATTCAGAATTTTTAGATCCATCATGTTTACTGACAGAAAAAAAAAAATCACACATACGCATGCAAATGCTATCTCCTACACTTTTGGCTTTTGTTCTTTGACTTCTTCTTTAAAACGTTACATTTTGGGCTTCACATGGTCATATTCATTCTTACAAATCTCACAAATTCTGTCTTTGAAACAGGAAGCGGAGGGACTGGAAATACCCTTGTAATCTGCAGTTTCTATTACGATTTAAGGCAGGTAATGGGTCGTTGCATATATATATATTTTAATCATTAAAAATGACACAGTGTGTGTGTGCTGGATTTTTTTGTCTTTACTTTTGTGTTTTCAGATGCTGATCAATCGAAAACCAGTAACATGATAACAGTCAAATCCCCTGTCAAATTCCCTCTGTTAAGACTTGAAACTACAACGCAGCAGTAAGCAGTATTATAAAACCATCCGATGTCAGGAGAAAAGTAGGTGCCGGGTGAATATAGTGAATGGAACAATAAAACCTCACAAGCTGTTAATACACTGTGGAAGAACTGAAGTCGGAGTCTGGGTCTGTGAGGCACTCGTTTATACAGTGAATTTCCCGGACACCTGCGAGCGCCAAAGGCTATTTTTTAGACCGTGCGCACCCGATCCAATTTTGTACATAGTTATAACACCTGCAGGGGTTCATTCAGTACTGGCTCATGCAGAAAACATCTTCAAGATTGACAGCCTCCGTCTTTGAGACACTCGTATTCGGATCTGCATTTAAAGAATATGAAAGTGTGCACAAAAGACACATTTGGTACACGTTCATTGCAAAACCTTTCAGTGGAGTTTCAATGAAAACCTCAGGCTTCATCTCCCAACAATGCATACATCACAGAGAGCAAAGTTTAAGCATACCGAACAGAATAGGCCAATGTGCATAAAACCATGCTGTCTGTTATTAACAGATAGTAAACTCTTTATTTTTTTCAGCAGGTAAAACTAATATCTGCAACCATCTCCCCCCACCACCCCAGTGTGGTTATTATGCAGCAGCTCGCACTGCGTGATTGGATTGTATGAGAAATTAATTGGACTTCTTACTTCTTTGATAAACCAGTGCAGGGAGAGGAGGATTCTTCTGTTCGAGGGTTCTCTAAGTTGGAGGTATTCAGAAGTTCATTTTGTTTTAAAGACATTAGCAGATGAGGAGGAAATGGCGACAAGGCGAGGGGAGATAGCGACTTAATGAAAGTTTCCTTTCATGCCCTCAGGATTCACAGAGACAACTATTAACAAGAGGGAGGAAGATGAGCGGGAGGACGCGAGAAAGAGCGAGAACTCTAAATGTGCTCGAGAAAGTTTAACAGCTATTGTGTGCCTATGTGGTGCCAGAGTAGACCGTGGAAACTTTTATTGCGACACGTGCTAATGAAATAAGTCAAGATCATTTCAGACCTGCTATAGAATTACCTGTCTTAACCCTTTTTAAGCCACAGAAAAAAAACCCTCAAAACTGTCAAACTCCTCTCTAATCTACTAACTTCCTTCATGTGGGATTTCATTAACTGTGGCATATGGTTAAAACAACTATGGGGAAAAAGTGTGATATGATGCATTTTATAATGAGTCATGTTATGACTGCAGAATTATCACAAACAAGCAAGAACATCAAAGGGAAAATTGCCTCTCTCCTGGCCTCTAAACTGGATACGCTCTGCATGCAGGTTGCGTTACCTTAATGGCTCTGTGAGGCTATTAGCCTCAGCTATACTCTGACTAGTGCCATTTAGCAAATGACAGAATGCTGAACTAGGACTGTTTTCTTGGTAAACAATAAACAGCCTAAACCTTAGTGTCTTAGTTCACAGCAATGCTATTATTATGTATGATACATACTATATAATGAATACAATTGGGATTTGTGAAGAGGGACTTAGCCAGGCTGAAGCTCACAGACCATATGGCAGACTGTTGAAACAGACACTAAGTAGCTAGAATGAAAATGTGAACTGTGTCAGTGTGGATTGCCCAAAGCAGCAAGATCCGGTTAATGGAACAGAAGTTGCACTTGAATTTTGTAAAAGTGAGTTTACAGCATTCAACTAAGCAACTAAATTCTATTTATCTCCATTGTCACTTAATATCAGAGTCAGACAGTTCAAATGAAATCTATGTGTCTAAATAGACAGATACCACTGACGTGACACTAACATCTAATATTTAAATTTTGTTCTTACTTTGAACTTTTGGTCATTTGTAGAGCACAATTTTTAAATGAATATTGAGATGAACACGACACTTCTGTCAAATTTGTGACCACTGTACCTCTTTGAGCTAATTTTTCTTAGTTTGAATATTTTTATATTTATCTAAAAAAAGAAAAAAAGAGTAACAACATCAGCTACACGAACAACCAATTTGACTAAGACTAGGTGTTAAAACATATATTCACATTGCTTTGTCTTGTACTTTTAAAAGGAATATAGAAAAGGAAAAATAATATTTTTATTTTAGTAGGTAGCAAGAAGTAACATTATGTAATGATGTGAAGACGGATTTGTTGATAGAAAGTAATTATAATGAAAGTAGAATAGTTTAGAGATCCATCTAAACCATCCATCCTTTTCTGCTTATCCAGTTCAGGGCTGCACGGGGCCTGGAACATATCCCAGCTGTCATAAGGCTTGCTTAACCTTAATTAAATTGTGAACTATGAATATTATCTGCTTCATTTAATTCTTTGTGAACTGTGAATACGCTCTTGTTATGTATCAACTTACACAACCCTGGCCTCTAGGTCTGGAAAGTGAAACCAGAATGGAAATGTACCAAACCTGAATTCTTCTTAAGAAGAGCGGACCAGAAGACCAGTCTTAATAAGAAGCATTCATTGTACTTCTTCATGAAGAAGAAGAAGAAGAAGAAGGAGAAGAAGAAGAAGGAGGAGGCCACTAAGTTAGCTCTGCCAGCTCCAAACGAAGGCCCTACTGTTCACTAGATTGAATACTCTGTAATTACTTTTCTAAGAACTTTCCGGTCTTGATTGCTAGTTTCAAGTCTCCTTTGATAGAGAATCACATTCATTTGATCAATTACTGTCAAATTGAGAACAAAATAAATGATAAATAACTGCATGTTTTGGGGGTTGTTTCCTTTTGATGGACAAGTACATATGAACAGAGCGTCCTGGAGGTTTCAGAGAGATTAGCTCTTGCAACATTGTTTCTCTCTCTGAAAGAAGTTGACATCCAAATCAAATCTAAAGTCTTTGAAATGTTAGTCTACAAACCAAAGGTTGACGTCACAGTGGCTACAAATTACTTTTACTTATAATGAAGTTATGCTGATTAATAGTGTTCCTTGAAGCTCAATGTCAATCCTAACACAACCTCTATCAAACAGAATACTAACCTACCAATGTTTATAATGTTGGCCATGTTAACAACATTAACAGTATTCCCATTAGTTTTCAGGTACTGCTCAGAAATCTAATTAGTGACATCACAGTAGTATAACACTTTTGATACTCTCAAACTATTTCAACATATAAACAAATAGTCTACATACACTATAATTGCTTGATTGGTTGAAAAGAAAGAGGGAATGAGGGCAAAAAATTCCAGCCATGCTTAGTTTTTCTTGTAACTTTTGCTGATCTGAACAACGCCTGAGAAAGTACAGTGAACATCACTGTTAATGTCTTTAGCAGAAGCCATACTACTGTAGCAGTGAGGCCTGTGAAATATCCAGATTGGTCAGATGTCTTTGAAAAAAAAAAAGGAAAAAAATGAACAGAACAAATTAAAAACAAACGGAGAAAATGTAGAGTGAGAAAAACAGACCAATAGCCATGACAGATACTCAATAGAAACTCTGTCTAAATTCCTCCAGATGGGGCCTCACGCATACCATGCTCTGTCAGGAGACTGATGGATGACCCGTTTCATGCTCTCTCTCCAATCAAGGACCAGTGATCTGTCTGATTAAATTAGCCCAGGGTATTGCATCTGGATGTCCAGCCTCAGCTGTGTGCCTACTGAATCAAATGTCCTCACTGGGTGAGCGTGGGGTTTTGTGAGTCGAGATGACCTGTCTGACTCCGAGACAGCAACCATGATCAACAGACAGCTGCCTCTGTCTTCACGCAACACACACACACACATACACAGAGACACATGCACAAGCCTGGAGGAAGCTCATGTTTCTCTAGCCATCGTATCTATTGTTTTTATTATTAACTAATTGTGGAATTGTGATTAATTGTCAGGTAACACAGTGTTTTATGTGGAAATGTTCCATTCCTCAGAGGAATCTTCATATGAAAGGGCAGATGCCAAACATTTACTCAGTCCCTAAATTTATTAAGATATTACATGGATATTAAGTAGTATGTGGATTCTCTAAATTAAATGGGGTTAATTAAAGGTTAGGTGGTTTTTTTGTTTGTTTTTTTATGGAGAGATTTCTAGTATAGCCAAGCACTAATTGGTTACAGTTTACACCCACAAAACCATGGTTGTTTGCAAATCACTGGATGAATATGATGTGTGTTAGTAAATCACCAACAGCTCTTACTCCCTTTTAAACCTTTTTGCCGCTGCCAGTGAATCCCAGTATCTTACCAGGAGCCTTCTATTTTTAACAGAAGACACAGACCACCATGGATTAAACTAAGAAAAACATATCCCAGTGGATGATTAATAGAGGTATAATCCAGGCTAGAGGCTTTATACCTCTCTGTGCGAGAGGTCCATACCTCATCAAAAAGGTGAGCTGAGGATAAGCTCAGAGTACAAGTTTCCTGGTCTATCACACGTATTCCAACGTTAGCGCCTCACCTGCTCTAGTTTCCAGTGGAACTCGGCCGGCCGGAAGGTGTCTACCTGGGTGAAGTCTCTCCTCAGCAGAAACACCAGGCGGCAATTATGGACATACAGCGAGTAGTGATGACGGTTCATCTCTGTGGGAGGTAAAAAGAGGAGTAGACACCAGGGACCAAATCACCTCACCTACTCACAGCTGACAGGTAAAGCAAGCCTGACATGTGGCTCTCGCAAAACTGGGACAGCAGCACTTTTATGAAGGAGGTGAGTTTGCAGGCAGACAGTCTTTCACTGGAATTTAAAAAAACAACAACAAAATAATCCCTGCAGGGAGGGCATGCTGTCCACGGAGATGCAAATTCTGATCAATGTGCCGCTATTAAAAAGTATCACATTGTAATTAGGAATTTATTTAAATTATTTAAATTTAAATTCACAAACAGTTGTTGTTTACATCTGTGTGCAACTTCTTATCTGGTGCGCGTCTTTTATTTTGACAGCGAATGCGCACTTGCGGACCACTTATGTGCACCACTGATTATTAGGATGATTTAAGTAGTGATTTATGGTCTTTACAAGGAACAAAAACAGATATTATCAGACACTGAGTTTTTATTGAACCACTGTCACTTGTGGTATTGCAGTCAGTGTCTTATACCTTTGCTCACAGACCACAATTCTCCTGTCAACTGACCACACAACACATAATCCACCAAATAATCAAGGTGCATTTCATTTGTGGTGTTTGAATTTAATTCTGATTTACAATTTTACGATTTCTGCTAATCCCCCCTTACTACAACTTACACTCTACACTCTCTTATAACCGACTGAAATGTCAAGAAATATATTTGTAGGTATTAGAAAATACATTTTTTCCATGAAATGTGTTAACAAATGACTCACCAGTCTTGTCAGAGTTACAAAGTAGGGTCTCCTTTTCAGCTCTGAGCCCTGGACTAGGCCCATGCTTCATCCATGTTGCAATGGTAAACTGGTCTGTCAAATTCTGGGGTACCACCCAGTCTGGGATTTTGGCTGCCTGACGACCGTCAAACCTGAAGATCAAGTCACTGTCCCTCCCGCTGTCAGACACTAGGGACGCTGTCCAATTGGTGGCCGTGCCAGGAGCAGGGAGAAGGTCAGTGCTACCCGACGAGGCACCTGGGGTTATTGCCGTGGGAACAAACAAGAGGCGAGACAGTAGATCTGTCAACAACAATCACGGCAGATATGCAGTGTGCATTGCCTTATTCTAGGCTATGATTACTTAAGAGTAATGCAGATAGCAGAGTTTAATAACGAATCAATGGGCTGAGATAGATACGGGATGTGGGTATTGATTCATGGCAAATGAAGCTAACTTTCAAAAGAAATGTGAGCCACTATTCATAAATTCAGAACATAGCTCACTGCTATAATGCACCTCTATGGAAACAGAGGAAATACTAACCAAGCGCTATGGCAACACAAAGAGAAAAAGACATAGCAAGGGCTTGGTGAGAATCAGCCAGTCGCACAGACGGATTACAGCTGACACGATCCCTACACATCCTGACAAAACAGACCCATCGTTACCGTCCTGCACTGAGCTGGCTCATTTGGTTTCTCTTCCTCCCTTTAAAAGCAGCTCCATCATTCCTTTGACACAATAACCCTAATATGTTGAGCCCCGTCCAGTCTTTGTTTTCGAGCCGGCACCTTGACAAACGCAGCCCCTGACACATGCTCACCTCGCTCCTCCATGCATACGACATGCCCTCACCCATCTATCTTCTGCTTTTCCTGTGTGACAGTAAAAAATGTATTTCATGCCTTTAAAATACATTTTTGAATCGTTTCTAATGGCTTACTGATGGAAATGGATCAATGCGACCTGGGAACTATGCTGTTATAGGACAAAAACCAACCAAAAAAAAAACAAAACAGGAAGTGTCACAACTCACTGCGTCCCTTGTCCTGGCAAAGAAACTCCAACATGCATCTGTTCATTTCTGCTAATAACACATTAGCACGTTAATTGATGTTTTTCACTCATTTGTAAAACCCTGTTTTTCTCCACTGCGTGCTCGTGGCGCCGTCGACGTTCTGATTCCAGTAATTAGATTCCCTCAGTAAATAAATACCCATCGACTCCTCCAGCACCCAGCTGCAGCCTTTCCTTTGCCCGATGTCTTTGTACATTATCTCAAATTGATTGTGCTTTAAAAAAGCTATTACAATTTATTCTATTTGCTATCAGATAACGATTATGAGGTGCCTGAAAAGGCCTCTTTAGTGGTAAACCATGCGTGGACTGGGAGCCAGGGGAGGCAGGGAGTGGATGTTATGCATTCAGATTAGCTGGAATGTGGCTTGTGAAGGCCGTTAGTCAAAGATGATGACTCCAGCCCTCCTGCTGGCAGTGCGGTGTGGGTGGGGAAGGAGAGAGGAGCTCGGTGGAGGGGAGCTGGGGGTGGGGGCTCTCGACTGCTCTGCTGGTGCTCTGGGCACTGACACGGCGGCTCGGCTGCTCATCAGTCACAGAGGAGAAAGCGCGGCTGCATCTAGGGCGGCTAATGCCCTCGCTCTGTCACATCATTAGTGACACAGCCTTAACTTGCCATTCTGGTGCCTTCATTTAGCACAGGGGTTTACCGGGGACATAAGTGGAGATAAGAAAGCAACACGGACTGGGAGCTTTCAGATGTTGATTTAAAAAGGGCACAGAAACCCACCTCGGGCTCCGTCTGACCCTGGCGCTCAACGCATGGACTCCGCTAATGCTTTTAGCAGGATCTAACTTCTAATTTACTGCCCCAACTTTTAGTTGCCTCAGACAGCCGTCTTTGATGAGCCATATACTGTGTAAATCTGCATATCAACCATCGATTTAATAGTCACAGGTCAAGTTTTTGTCTTAATTATAGCTCATTTCGACCACGCAAGAATAGTTAGTGATTGTGAAAACACAGTAACCATAGAATAACCCACCACAGAGTTTCTGTAGGGATTTCTCAGAGTAGGTCTCCCGGTCGCAGCCCTTTCCAATGTGGCTGGTCTGCAGCTCCACCGTGGTCCTCACCGAGGATAGAGGTCCGCCACAGGTCTCGAGGTGCATCTTGGGAAACAGCTGCTTACTGCCTGTTCCCGGCTCATAGTCCACTCGCTTATTCCAGCCTGGGGGGAAAGAAAAGATGGAGTGACAGTCTTAGAGAGGATATATTATACTGTAGAGTTCATCCTGTGAGTGGATGCAGATTATTATCTGTAATAATATCAGATTTTCACAAGCCTGTCGTTGCTTTTGTTATTGCACGTTTAGCGCCTCATTTTGTCCATTTAGACTTCCATCAAAACAACACCAATTCCAATTTTTCTCTGTCACTGGTATTTCTGGCATCACAACTCAATATCCTTCTGGCAGAATGTACCCGACTAATGAAATTGCTGCATTGTTGTTGGAGTGCAGTGCAGTACCTGCATTAGCGGCAATAGTCATTATGCTGTCACTGTCTGCCATGTCAGCTGTGAATTGTGTTTTTCTATTTGGGAAGGCTATTATTTTGTGTGGCAGTAATTTTTTTTTTTCCTTTTTCAATCAATTTTTTTTCCAGGCTTTGCGGTGTGATGTTGTGTTCATCTGCAGTGTCTCTTCCATTTAACAACAGAATGAACTGTGGAATTCTGTAGCCTGTTTAATGTTTTCCATGAGTTGTGTTTACAGTGAGCCGTTCTCACTCATTATCTCACTTTCAAACAGAGGATTTGGCATATCTATAAATGCTGTCAGCACATATTTCCAACATTTCCTCATCCCTGTTACTTCTTTTACCTCGCTTCCTCTGTCATACACCAGCATCACCGCATCATCGCTTACAAAACTGGCTCTTTAAAAACAAATTATATGACCTCAGAATTATTGATACCAGCTCTAAACCATCCTACGCAGTCCATGCTTTTTGCACAAGCATACATAAGCTCCAATCTATCCACTGTCTATCTAACTCTCTGTCCACGATTACTAGCCAGGAGCTGGAGGCATAAGCATGAAGCCAAGCTGACTGAAGAAGAAGGGAGCATCTTTTTGTTGCTCACAAGCCTGTTAAATCTGCCATGTTCACTTCCTCTCACACTCACCAGCTCATGCTGAAACACATACACATGCTGCATCTGTTTTGCAGTTGATTTACTTCCTCTAGACTGCAATTGCTGTGGGCTACAGCACCACTGTTTCTATGGGATAGGCTGTAGCTGAAATGAAAATAGGTACCAACAACAGTGCATGCTAAACAAGAACAAAAGCACATGCAGGAGCATAAAAGAAAGAAAAAAAAAGGCCACAAGCACAAAAGACTTTGCTAATTTAGCCTTTTTTCCTTCTCTCTCTCACTCTCTCCCACACACACACACACACACACACACACACACACACACACACACACACACACATTTCATTGTGCACACACTAACTGCATACATGCCTGTCTAATCCTACTTGTTGATTACCCCTGTATGGAGTTGCTACTTCTGGTCCACTTTGGGGTTGATGCTTTTGATTCAGCTATTGATTTGAACCAGCTGATGGGTAAGCTGCTGATATGCCACTCTTTTCTCAGAGGTAGCAGCAATAACTGCCGACAGACATTCAATCTTCAAAACAACAATAGAAGAAAAATAGTTCTTTAATTTTGTGTGAGCAGATAGAGTAGCTAACCTTGCTGATGCAGAGAGGGATTTTTTTTTTCACAGCAGAGATTTGTCTGTTATTCTTCTTTTGCTTTTCTCACTTTTCACTATCAACCTTTACCAAGGACGTCCACTAATAAAGCTCTATTTTGTCTGAAAAAACATCTTTCCATTTTCTAATATTTAAACAAAACAAAAAAATGCACGTTTGCCAACAGTGAGATGAGAACATCAGCTAGTGATACAGTAAACTTAGATTAGCATACGTTGTGTTGTGTGTGTGTTTTAAATCTTAGTACCAGCACAGTGGCCCTAATTCTGTTCTAATTTTTCTTTTTTATAAATTTCCACCAGTGGGATGATGGAAATAGTCTCAAAGTTGATCTGTTTATGGTTTTCTGAACTGCAACCCTCCAAGATCCCAGTCTTTGGAAAATCTTATAGTATATAATCTCAAACTAAAAGTCTTAAGACATTTTTAGATGTGTGAGGGTCCCAGTCTTTAAAATTTTAAAGTTTTAAAGTCTTCCAGTGTTTGGTAGCCAATGTATAACTTACTCTTGGTAAAAAAGCCACACTGGGGTCATTTTGTTAAAACAAATGGCCAAATAGTCGAGTGACTTTGCTGTGCAGCTCAACAACTAATGAACGTTATCTAAAAACAGTAGGTTAGATTTGTATGTTCTGTTCAGGATGTGTACATGTCTGTGTTTTATACTCAAAGGTTTGTGTGTGAACATACCAGTGTTGGCATATTTCAATATATTTATATATAGTGGTTGTATAACAGGAGGTGCATCCAGTTGCAGCTTCCAACACATACTTGTATGAACAGTGACCGAGTTGAATGTGAAGCTTTCTCACTAATCAAAACATTAAAGCGATATCATAATTAGACCTGTGGAGTTGAGCTCAGCACATGACCTTATTTATTTATGTGCATTTCGTCACTAGTTCGTGTGTTGGGATCACAGACTAATATAATTCCACTTTTAGAAAACATGACTATGGATGGAGGTGTAAGATGGTCAGATTTGGTCAGAATTGTAATTATTTCTTCTGAAACAACCTTAAGTTTTTCTTTTTACTTACTTTTACAACTATTAGTTGAAGATTTACTTTGGCTGACTATAACTGTAGTAGATTTAGGATGTTCTTGAGCATTTGCAATGAAGGCAACTGAACTAGGCTTGTGAAGAAACCAAGAGGTTTCTTCAGTTCTAAAAACTAAGGAAGAGTCCCAGGTATTTAACCTCCTTGTCTCCTCACAGCTGTAGAACCACCCTGTAGTCATGTGAGTCGTTAAGGGTCACATGAGCCAAGGTGTGAATCGCAGCATGGGTCATTAATGACGGTTGTTCACAGTGGACATAGATAACCATCACTGAACAGAGGCGGTGGCCTATGATACCAGCTATCAGTCACATATAACATATAACTTCTCAGGCATTTCAATCCCCCACTCACACCTTGACCCATGTGACCTTAATATCTCACATGACGGCAGGGTGGAGCAACATCTCACAAAGCATTCACACCTTGGCCCCTTTGATGGCCCTGAATCACTCCCTAGCTTGTGTGATTCTTAATGACTTGATTACAGGATGGGCCAGTGGCTCTTAAGACCCCTTCCAAGGGGTTAAATGCCTGGGACTCCATCATCTGAAACATCTTGGATGGGAGATGAAAAATCTTCATGAGTCAAAAAGAAGTAGAGTTGCCTTTATTTCAAATGCTTGAGACCATGACCTGGATGACTAAGAATGTAGACCTAAGATTTAAGTTTGCGAGAAGGTGTAAAAGGCTGTTCAGTAAAAAGAGACTCCATGAACAAATGAACGGTGATAACGGGGCTTTAACACGGCCTGCCTAGCTCTACATTTTGAGCAGGAGCACGGATAATAGGGCAGAGCTTGGTTAAGAATGCATGGAAACGTCTGAGGAAAGGATAAATGAGGAGTAATGGGTTGAGGACACAGTTTGCATATATGGGAAGGACCTGGTTCAGATTGGAAGTAGGTGATTAACGGTTATGGGTTAGAGAGCACTAGACAAACATGAGGGCTAAAAAAAGGTGCAGACTCAGGAAAGATTAAAGTGGTTTCAGTCTCCTCAGTCCTTAGTTAAATCTCACCAAAGGAACACCTGCAGTCTAGTTGTCTGGAGGTTGCAGTGACCAGTATGCATTCACTAAACCTGATAAACTTCATGGATACAAAGAGGAAAGGTGTACAACTATTCCTGTAAATGAGCTGGTGAGCTTTTTATGATGTTGCCAGCAGGTTCATCATACTGAAGATTGACACCATTGTTTGTTTGTTTGTTTTTACCAACCAGCTGATTCTTTTCTTAGTGATATGATGATATGTCATTACCTCACAATATTTCATGTAACTGGAAGCATATATTCTACAAATGATCATGAAAAACTGTCTCTGAGCTCAGGACAACCACACAATGTTCACTATCGATTCATAATATTTTATTGGTTCTTGTAAAACTCGTGTTGACCACTATGGCTCCACCACTATTGCTTTAGTGTAGTGATTTGCTCAAAAAGTGAAAAAACCCAGTTTCAAATGACTCTGAGTTAAAATGAGTTAAGTTATTCATACATAATGACATTGAGACAGATTAATAAGAAGGCAAGGTCTATTTATACACTTTAGTCCTAGTCATAAACTATGGTATTTATAATACTGTTTGACCAACTGGTGAAAAGTGCACTGCCCTCAGTTATAGTGAGGAAGTGGCTCACTGGTAGGAATGAAATGAGTTACAGCAAGCGTGGGAGTAGCGTGTGATGGAAACCAATCACAGTGCCGAGTACAGTAGCAGATGTTCTTTCACACCAAAAGACACATTTCCTTCTGAGACACCTCCTGCCTCTGTGGTTACACATGAGGCAGAAAGTGTTGAAACTGTGTGGAAGCAGTGAAGTTGAAATATGAACTGTTAAGAGAAAAGCAAAGAAAATGAAAAGCCATATACTCTCAACACAAAAGAAAAACAGTTTCCTTTTTATTTCTTAGGTTTAGATAAGACCCAAACAAACAACCTCATATCGCTGATAAATATTTGGCAGTGGCATTTATCTTTAATAACAGGAAACACTGCAGCGATGAAATGGAAAATGTCCTTTGCCAAAAACCCAGTGGGCTGTACTGAAGTGTATTTACAGGAACAAAACAAAGAAATACATCAGTGTCCGGAATATGTTCCTTTTGAAATTGTACACAATGGCACCTGTCTTCAATGAAGTTTCTGATTTCTGAAAGATAAATGTATACATATATAGAAGAGTACAGTAACATTTATCACCAACCTTATCCCTGTCATATATTTTAAGCACTGATGTGCTCATTTTAAAATTTCTAATAACTCCAAGCAGTCTTGCAGAAGCCTTATGTTATTTCTAGCTTTGCAATAGAACTAAATTACAGTGCTAGACCTGTGATGCGTTCTGTTTTGTCACTAAAATACTATTTTTAAGATAGTGATGTAAACCAAAGTGCTCTGGTATATGTCAGTTCAGCCTTTTCCCCCCAGTTCATGTCATAAAAGCACAGAATTTATGTTGCTTTCAAACCCTATGGGCAATTTCATTCAATCTGTTTCTACTAAAAGCCTTACCTACCAAAGCTGTAAAAGGCCATTTCTTGCAGCGGGGACATGAGCACAAGTCCATTTACTTAGGTTGAATTTTTAGCTACTTGAAACTGAACAGTTAGATGCTACTTTACGCACATCGCAGAGAAAATATATTGACCACCATGTTTTACATCTCTGGATCTGTGAGGCATTTTCCTTGCTATGTCCCCAGAGACGTAAGGATATGATGTAGTATTATTACTTACTCAGTAATAATAAAAGGGGCACTTCTGCTGCATGAGTTGAAATGATATATTTATACTTGAAGCATATTGTAATAATCTCAAGAACCTTTCAAGTAATAGTTTGAAGGACTTTAATTTGTCCTCAGCATCTGAATACTAACAGCTGAGTACTCCTTTGGCCGCAATGATCTTGAGAATGTTGTTTTTTTATGTATCTTTTGATTCTATTGTTGCCACTCAATGTGTTGCTGCAAAGCACATCCTCGGGTGTCATGTAATGCTAATTTGTCAGATGCTGTCTTTGTTACACAAAAGTTGTACTTTGGCAGCAGTCCTTCATGCATCTGCCACAGTAAGAGCCAAAAGACTGTGGTTCACATACGCTTTGGATCTTTGTGTTTTTTTCTTTTGTGCAGTTTTATTTTAATTTTTACACCTTAGTGCAAAAGGCTGATGGGGTATTGTTGTCACTCTGCCCTGCAGGTGAAGGGTGGTGTGGACTCTCAAGATTGTGAATGGAATAACTTGAGAACGAAGCAATGTAGATGTTTCAAATTGATTCCACTGATACTAATAAAAAACTCAACCTCAAGGTCGAGGTCACAGGTCAAGTTTTCTAAAAATCTTGTGAGAGCAATAACATGAGAATGAGGAGATGTAGAATGACAGGCTTCTTTTTACCACTGCCATAACCTGACCAGTTTCTTCATGTTGTGTTTAAATGTGACGTGTCAGCGGCTTGGACACAATGGCAGGCATGAGTACACTCACACTCGTTTGACAAACTTTGCTTCACAAACCAACTTAGACTACAACTACATTAAAAAAATTGAAATATTAAAAGCAACTTTAATAAAATGTTTAATAAAGTTGCTTTTAATAACTTGAACTGTAGATGTAATGTATAGAATATTTCATTAATACGTGAAAACTGAATCATAATGTGGGGGAGAGAAAAACTGACAAATGAACTACTGATGATCTTAATGCAGCCTTTTTTTAATGACCGTCATGCAGCTGAGCAATCATACACTGTTGCCCTGACATTCCTAAACCTAAGACTGCTGTGGCCAATTAGGAAAACAGAAAGTCTTCTGCGGTGCACCCAAACCTTTGATCAAAACTCTGTTTATCAGATGAGCAGAAGATGAAGTAGTTCCTTCTTTATGTTTTCACTGAAACATTTTGATCTCATGACTGTTTTTGAGGTTGATTCTCCTGAACATCATTACATCTGGCACCAGCTCAGTTTCAGCTCTTTCCTACTATTGACAAGAGATATAAGAAAGTTTTCAGGCTTAATAATGTGTTGCACGGTGGTGCAGTGGTTAGCTCCATCACCTCACAGCGACTGGTGCCTTTCTGTGTGAACATTTTACCCCTATGTCTTCTAAGGTTCTCTGCAGGTACTCCGGCTTCCTCCCACAGTTACACGCATGTGTCAGGTTATTAATTGGTGATTTAAATTGGCTGTACAGGTAGGTGTAAGCATGAATGGTTATCTGTCTCTATGTGTTACCCCTGTGATAGACTAGCAACCTGTCCACGGTGCACCCTGCCTCTCTCCCTATGACAGCTGTGATGGGTCCAGCCACACTGACCCTGAACCAGGTAAGTGAAAGCAAATCAATGGATGGATGGAAAATACACCAGAAAATGAGGATAACTGTCATTTCTAAATATCAGTGCTTTATTTTAAGTCCTACATAACAAAATAAACATATTTACTTCTTGTAAATGACTTCATGGCCCATCTGAAGTGTCTTTACAGCCCACCAGGGGACTGAGCACCACACTTTGAGAATCACTGCTGTAGAGTAATGGCTGTATGTTATTTAAGAGTTTATTTGGAAGCCTGACTGGCTGCAAGACCATTAATCAGAGAAACATCTGTCAGTGTTATATCTCTGTACGATGAAATACAGGAGGTTCCAACAGAATAGCTGTGACAAAGTATTGTCCTGCTTATTCCACGGACATTATGAAGTGCTGTCAGTCTTCAATACTGTTATGCTATTTTTTTTAGTTGCTATAGGAAACTGCAGGATTCGAGTAGGTAGCATCTAAATATTCCACTGGATAAACAGTAAGTGAGTGAATCCAGCTTCTCGATGATTTGCAGCTCTGCGGCGGGGAAAACAGATGCAATAAAGCTAGGTGAAGAGGAAAGTCAGAAAGGGTTTGAACAAATTGCCAGAGGTGGGATCTCACAACTGGATTTACTGAGTCAACTTGTTTTATTACTGCAGAGCAGAGTCACGTGGATATTTCGTGTGTAAACAAGTAGCAAAAAATAAGACACCCACAGACTAAAAACACTTAAAAGATTTAAAAGCCAAGGGGAGAAAAAGACATTTTTAATGTATTTTTAATTTCACAGACCAAAACTAAAACTAAACTATTTAGCTGTATCTGTATGATGCTACTGCTGCTACCACTGACAGGTGCAGTAGGAGCTCAAAAAACAAAACAAAACCAAAAAAAACCCATACATAAATAAATAAATAAATAAACCAAAGAGCAGGAGCGCACATAGTGTAAAGACATAAATCTAAAAAATCACACGAAAAGCTCTCGCGCAATGTGACGTGCATGCACAGGCACAATAACACACAGCCCTGCACTGTGCTCAGCTGTCTTAAAAGCAGTGTGGGTTTAATAGGAAGCTATCTGGTCTCTATTGAGCTGTGTGCTCGCCTGCAGTACGCTGAACAGAACTCACACAGAGGGCCCAAGAGTTCCTCTCTTTGTGAATTTGAAAGGAAGACGAGAGGCAGAGGAAGCGGGGCAGACGTGAAAACAACCATGTGAAGCTGGTTCATCAGTGCTAAAGTACAAACTCACTGAGGTTTGGATCATGAAAAAGGAGCTTTTTATGTGTGCGTGCTCAAGTCAACAATCTTGTTTTTGCATCTTGCGCATGAAACAAGGGATATGTTTCTGTATGATCACGATCTAAATATTTACTGGCATCAAATCTTAAAAGTGGTGCTGCTGTCACTGAGGAGTGATGCACAGTCTACTGTTGTTAGGTTTATGCAGCAAATGTGCTAGGTTAGGCTTCTCAGTGCTAATCATGCTGAGCAAATTTGTCAAGTTTTGTATTTTTCGTACCATAAGGCGCACTGTCGATGAACGCGTCTGTTTTCATAGATAAGGCACACCAGATTATAAGACGCATTAACCGAAACAAAACAGTCAGATAAGTCAAACTTTACTCAACTCATTCTTCTTGCTTCCTCTACTTCCGTACTTCTCCATAATTCTCTCACAGCTGTACTATTCCCATGTTGTTACAGTTTATAAATGACTAACCTCGAATTGTTATCTCAGTTGTTTTCCTGACTGAAGTTTGGTCTGTTTACAGCATCCTGCCATTTGTCCCTGACAATCGCGAACCCTCACGTTAACTTTTATCGAGTGGAATAAAGTTAGCGTTCATCCTCCACCTTCCCTGTGTTTATGTTATGTGGCTGTAGCTCAGGTAGCAGAGCAGGTCAGCCACTAACCAGAAGGTCGGTGGTTCGATCCCAGGCTGCTCCAGGCTGCATGCCAAATATCCTTGGGCAAGTTACTAACCCCATGTTTGCCTCCTGGTGGGCCCGGTGGCGCCAGTGTTCGGCAGCCTCACCTCTGTCAGTGCGCCCCAGGGCAGCTGTGGCTACAATGTAGCTTGCCATCACCTGTGTGTGAATGGGTGAATGTAGTGTAAAGCACTTTCGGGTCCTTAGGGACTAAGTAAAGCGCTATACAAATTTACCATGTTATGCTAACATAGCAGTGCAGCTTCGTAGCTTAGCAAAGTCGTGCTAAAACATTTTTTGACAGATTTTTGAGCATCATGTACCACATAAAATCAGTTCGAGGTCAGTAAGCACAACCAGAATTCATGCCTAAGGCGCACTGGATTATAAGGCGCACTGTCGATTTTTGAGAAAATGAAAGGATTTTAAGTGCACCTTATAGTGCGGAAAATACGGTAGATAAGGCGCACCGGATTATAAGGCACACGGAAAATATGGTAGATGGCGACATGTCTGGTCACACCACAACGTGCACCACCGCAACCTTCTCTAGAGTTTATAGGTATGATCTGAAAAAGATGAAATATAGAGTGAGCAGGAGTTTTCTGGGCAAAAATTTCTTGTTGAAGCTAAAGGTCAGAGGAGAATAGCCAGATAGATTTGAGCTGAAAGAAAGCCAACATTAGAAGAACCAGTCGTTGTCGCCTCCACCAAGAAGATTAGGTTTTTGGTAGTGTTTGGATGTGTGCGTCACTCTTTCTGAGTGGTGGGTATGGGGTAAGTCTGTCTGCCATTATAGTTTGCATCCAAATATCATGTCACATTTGACCTCTGACCTCACTTTTACATGTCACATTGACCTTTTTTTCAAGTTGATCCCAAGATGTGTTATATCTTTAAAGAAAGAATTGACGAGAGAAAGACAATAAGCTGCCTATTTAGTGATAAATATACTGCAGTATAATGTTATTTAATAAAGTTATTCATGTCCATTTATTTACAAATCATTACCTATCATCCGCTACCTACTCCTACATTCTGTAATCAAAGTCTGTTATACTACTCTTATCTGATTTTTACTGCACTACAAACTTCTTGTATGTATGTTTCAAAACAAAGAAAACAAGCTGAATACATACAAAATACTACACAATTCCCTTAAAAGTAAACACTTCCCAGAATTAAAATTACTCTGAATTAGGTCCAGTACAGTGAGCTGCTGTTAAGGCTGAATTCTTACAAACACAGGTGTAAACGCAGACTATTTTCATTGTCTTATTCCTTCCCTTCCGACTTGAATATTAAGAGATTTGTCAGCAGATATGGATATAATATTGATAGATGATCTCTCAGGTAGAACCACATATGAATATTCAAGCACTGAAATTGCTGTACACACACAAATACACAACTGAGGTAAGTTTCCATCATCCTGCCTGAAATAAAGGGTGTGAAAAGCAGGGAAAAAGACACGGTGGGGAAGGGAAGATGGATAGAGGTGCTTAAGAAAATGATGCATCATCACACTTTCACACTGTTCCTTGTCTCTTGAGGGTGTGGAAGAGTGAGTTTTTGTATGTGTGCATGTGTGTGTGTTGTCAGTAACTTCTTGCATGCTTTTAAATGTGTATGGAGATGTGCGGATGTGTAGGAGAATGGTTATGTGAATACTGTGTGTGTGTGTGTGTGTGTGTGTGTGTGTGTGCGTGTGTGTGTGTGTGTTCGTGCGCACATGTAAAAATGCTGACACCATGTTCAAGTATTGGAGGAGGTCATCATTACTCGTCCCAGCCATCAGTGAGAGAGCCAATTTCCATATAAAAGAGCACTCTGCTCCTCTTTTCCTCTCTTTTCTTCCCTTTCCTTTTCCTCTCCACCTCAGTCCTCCTCCATCTCTCTCCACTTCATCTTTCTGATTTTTCTTGTTTCCTTGCTGTCCTTAGGTCTCTCTTTCCCCCCAAAGGATTCATTTTAATGCTTTCATGCATGCTCTTTGTGTGCCATACAAGATACTTTTTGTTCTCAAGTGCATAGAGAGCTCTTACTTGTTTCACCAGAGTGCAAGACTTGCAGCTGAAAAATGTGCAGCTCACAAAATGTTGGAAGCTAAGAAAAAAGTGGAAAAACAAGGTCAAAATGCAAAAAACACACCAGTGACTGGAATGATATTTCTTTTCTCAGTGTTCCATGATAGGATGTTCAATCATCGCCCCAAATTATCAGTGTTAAGCCAAGTATATGATTTTGGACTGTACCAGAAGAAAATTAAATCATCTTGAAAAAAAATTGATGATTTGTTTGGTCAGGCCTTCAAAATGATGGTTGCACTGAAAGACAGGTTTACCATTACCAAGGTGCTGCAACCAAAAGCTAATATCAAGAAAGAAAATTATGATTACTTACTTACTAACCAACCAATGGGAATGCAGCAAAACCTGACACAGTCACTGAGTGGCATGACGCTTGCATCACACAACAAATTCAAACTGGAAAATTGCTGTTAAAATGTGCAAATGAAATCTGTGATTCCAACATATAAATCTAATTAGGCTGTGGCAGCAGAAGCCTTGTTTATGTGATTTGTTTTGCAGCTGCTATAATGAACTTGCCAATGTGATGTAGCTGGGAATAAAAAAGGATTCAACATAAAACTTTATGTTATACACAAGTTTATTAGCTCAATGACCCACAGTGTAGTTTGCAATAAATATATGTTTATTTATTTACAGATTTTTCTTGGCTCAGAATTGGCCTTTGGATTGTGTTTATAGATATATATAAAATATGTGATTTAAAAAAATATATATATATATGAGAACTCTGTGATTGTGATGATGTATGTGTGTGTATATATATATATACATACACACACACACACACACACACACACACACATATACATATATATTCACATCATCTAGTAGATCTCGGTTGGTAACGAAGAGAAGGAAGGTAGTCCGAACTGAGGGGACTGCACTATCAGAAGGCAACATTGCAAACATTGCTGAGACTGTATGCTAAGCAGAAGGAAGGAGGCCGGGGACTAATCTACGGTCCAGGATGAGACAACGAACATCCGTGCGTACACCAGGAAGATGGCTCAGTGAATACCTCAGGCAGCAGAAACCCAAGAAAGAGGAGGAAGAGGAGGAACCATCATGGAAGGACAGGCCCCTGCGCGGTATGTATCACCGGCAGATAGAGGAAGTGGCTGACATCCAGAAATCCTACCAGTGGCTGGACAAAGCTGGACTGAAAGACAGCACAGAGGCACTAATCATGGCAGCACAAGAACAAGCTCTGAGTACAAGATCCATAGAGGCTGGGGGCTACCACACCAGGCAAGACCCCGGGTGCAGATTGTGTAAAGATGCCCCTGAGACAATCCAGCACATAACAGCAGGGTGCAAGATGCTAGCAGGCAAGGCATACATGGAACGCCATAACCAAGTGGCCGGCATAGTATACAGATTGCTGGAGTTGGGCCAGCTCTGAATCCAGCAGGTTTTTCTGGTTCTTTGTGCATGCCCATTATGGATGAACCTCTGGTCTTCAGGGAAAACTGATGGGATGGCATGCTAGATATGCTTTCCCTGCTCTGGGACCAGTTATCATCTGTCATCTGTTGTTTTTGAACATGATTAATCTGCTAAATTTGTCATTACTAAATGTCTAGTGCTACAGCATAATATGAGTGTGAAATTAAAGGTCTGCACTGTAAGAAACATATTTCTATTATAATAATCTTATAAAGCTTTTAATGGAATTTAATGAAATTACACCAGTTCTCATTCTGCAGAATTCTGTGGGAAGCCTCCTAAAAGACCCCAATTTCATGTCTAGAGTAACTCTAATTCTTTTGCCCCCTCTGAGGATTGAGTGAAAATGACAATTTAATCCTGTGTGTTTAAAGTGGAGACACTAAAACTATTCAGTAAAAATCATCCAAAAAGTTCTTTTTTGGACTCTACAAATCAAATTGTTCTCTTTATACCATCTTTCCTTTTGTCCTGCTCATCATATCAGAAGACTGAGCAGATTACCCAAGGCATCCCATGTCCTCTATCTCCTCATGGGGGATCCCGAAGGAATCCAAGCCTGGAATACACCGTAATCCCTGCAGCATGTCTGCCCCAGGGTCGTTTCTCCCTACAGTGAGGTTTTCCACTGTATTGCTCTTAAGTCACATCTAAAGCTTGTAGGTGCGGGAGAGGGTCAGAATGTAACATGGCTGTAGTGTGTAGCAAAATACATCTACATAACTGGAGCCTCAGCTAGACAAGACCCAAGGACTTAATGTTCCAAACCTTTTCCCTAGACACAGAATCATGTCTCCCTTATCCTTCCCCTGAACTCTTCTTCTGTTTTTTTCCCTCAGACATCCAGTCACTCCATTTTGTTTTATCCCCTTTCTCTCCCCTTCTCTCCCTCTCCCAGCTTTGTCTCTGTAATCATGATCAGTCATTGTCATCTTGACAGTAAGGTGGCACTATAAAGGAAACTGTGGCAGAGAGACCGAGACTGAGGAAATAAAAACACTCTTCTGTCAGTGTGTGTGAGTGTGCTGGTATGTATTTATGTCAAGGCTTTGTCCAACTAAATAATTTATGATTAAAGGAACAAAAAGATTATCATGAATTGCAATTGCAACCAAACACAATTTAATTCAGGGCAGTCAATATTTTACAACATTTCCCTTTTGTTAATGTTATAATGTAGATCAAGTCAAAACTAATCATATCAAGTGATCTCTGTGAGGTAAAAGCTCAGGTTTCAGAATGGTTTCCAGCAATTTATATATTGTCATATTGTCACATATATTGAAATATTTCCATAGATTTGTTTAGGAATAGTCTTTTTTACCTGCATTTGTTAGACTTTCCCAAAGTAAAAAGCACAAGTGGATAGTATTGTTTTTAAGACTTGCAACAGGCAAATGTGAAGGTACTTGTTTGTTTATGAAACTGGATCGAGGACGCTTGAAATAACAGTGTGAAGCTACATATTCTCCTGATTGTTGCAAGGTTTTATATGTGCAACAGATGTTACCAGTAACAGGGAAATTAGGCTACTTTTGTATATGAAAGTATATTTTTTCTTTTTAGAACAAGATGTGATGTTTTCAGTACAAGTTTACAGTTTTTTGGATTCTTTTTACAACTTCCACAACGGTGAAGTGACTCATGGCAGTACTCAGATCAGTAGTTTAAAAAACACAAGTTGCATTCATAACATTATTTTCATCCTACCACGGGCGTCTCTTAAGATACAAAAAAAAGCAAAGGTATGGCTTTTACCCTTACCATTATTCATCCACCCTTTCTACCTAAAGCCAGAGAGAAGAATAAAAAGACTTTGCGTGAGATGATCCCTGTGACAATGCGCACAAATTTGTTATGATGTAATGCAATAAAAATGAAAAGTGGCAAGAGACAACAGCCTGAAAACAGTGATGTGCACGAATTGCTATGACTAGCAGGGGATCAAAGAAGAAAGGGAGCAAGAATGAAAGAAACATGAACATGAGGATTGAACTTAGCTGCCAGATGGCGAAATGAGAGGAATGATATGGGAACAGGGAAAAGGGAAAAGAATCAATACCCACAAAAGAAAAGAAAAGTGTGAGACACAGACATTAACGACAGGGAGAAAAGAGGAAACAATGAATTTAATATGGGGAAACTAGCTAATACAAGTGAGGGGATGAAAAGTGCTACAGCAGCAGTCAGACAGCCTCAGTGTGAGATTAGAGAGGAAGCAAGAGAGGAGGAGGTAAAGGAAATGGGAAAAGGAAGTGCAGAGTAATTTATTTTTCTTTTTCCTCTCTTTAATTCATCCTCTTCCCTCTCTTATCGCAGATCAGTACTGTTGGCTCCCAAGACAGACAGACAGACACACACACACGCGCGCGCACACACACACACACACACACACACACACACACACGGCATACTGAAGAGTTAGGCAGAAAATTCAGCTTCTTTCCTCAAAGAGAGAATTTGCCTGAAAGTGTCTGTTGCTCTCAGAAAATCGCTTATTCTCAGTTCGTCCTCAACTTTCCACCAACTTTACTGCTAACACAGTACACACTGTCACAATGAGCTCTGACACCTCCTTAGAAAATGATAAATTAAGATATATGAAGATATAACCAGTAGTCTGCCTCTGCCATGAGTTAGCAGGTTCAGTAGACAGTTTTCACCACATTTACAGTAACCTTTACCAGGAGGACCCTTGCAACTGCAACTATTTATTTATTTGTTTGTTTGTTTGTTTTTTACCAGTTTTAGAGGAAATAAAGCTATTTAACAAAGGATAGGAAGAGTTTATGGTTTTGGTTACATCATAACGTTAATCATGTCCAGCTTGCTGATCTGGAGCATTCAGGTGTTTCTCAATACATATCCAAAGTCTTCCAAGGAGCAGACATCCCAGCCACATTTACCCCATAGTAAGACTGTCCAAAAATCATGGAAATTGCAAAAAACCCAAGACGTTATATGCACGTTATATGTTAAATTTCATGAGAGTACATGTTAGTTTGTAAGAGTTGCCAGAATAAAATCTCCTCTCTCCCAAAAGAACATGGCAGCACGGACTTCCTGAACAATGTCCCTTGGACAGATGAGACCAAAGTGGAGATGTTTGGCTGTACCGCACAGCACCGAATTTGGCAAAAACAAAGCATATCAGCACAAACACCTCATAAACTGTTAAGCATTGTGGTGGAGGGGTTATGATTTGGGCTGTTTAGCAGCCACACGATCCGGGCATCTTGCAGTCATAGAGTCCACCATAAATTCTTTTGTGTATCAAAGTATTCTAGAGTCAAATGTGAGGCCATCTGTCTGACAGGTAAAGCGTTACTGAAACATTGTCATAAAACAAGACAATGATCCCAAATCTACAACTGAATGGTTGGAAAAGAAAAGAATCAAGGTGTTGTAATAGCCCAGTAAAAGTCTAGACCTAAACCCAACTGACTGCTGTCGAGCACCCGTAAGAGAGGTGTACATAAATGAATGGCCAGGCCCTCAACAAACTGAAGCAATGTTGTGAAGAAGAGTGGGTCGAAATCCCTTCACAACAAAATGAGACACTGATAAAGTCATATTGAAAACAATTACTTCAAGTTATCACTGGTAAGACTGATCTACAAGCTATTGAGTTATGGTGGATACACAGTCATGTGAAAACTAAGCAATAACACACCACAATTCAAACTACTTTTTTTTACATGACTGCCAATTCAGTGCATATTTGAAAATTTTTCATTCATTAATACATTTGTATTTATGTCACAGGGACATTTATATATTCTGACAAAAATGAGGAACAATTGTTGCCTAATGTGTGCAAAAAAAATCACAACATCAATCTCTGCACACTTAATGTCTCTTAATCCTCTTGAAAGCTGCTACATACAGGCATTTATTAAGACTGAGTTTTCATCTTTTTCCGATGCAATCCTTTTTTTACAGACATTTTTTAAAGATATCTTCCAAACCAAAGCCTCTTATCATAATCATCATCAGATCTTTGTTTTTTTCCTCCATTAGATAAATGTCATTCTATCCAACAAGTTTACCTCAATTTTTATGGAATTGGTCAATGCTATTCATTTTAAGGAAGACAAACTGCAAACATTACTCCAATCCTCATTACAAAAACCTTTAAAACTGAGTAGTATTGATGTATGGTGCATGCATTTTTAATAACTAGTCACATCTCACCACCGCTTGCTCAAGAGATATAAAATTCGTAATTATCTCTCCTCATGCCACAGTTTTATGGCCAGGACCATCAGTACATTGTATGTCAATGACTTTTTCTTCACTTACATCTCCGCTGAAATGGAAACATCAAACAGTCTCAGTAAGGAATATTTTTAGTCAAAAGATTCACAACTATATTTCTGTAAAACCTACATGCTTGTTAAACAGTTGAATAATTTGTTGTGTAAAAACTAGAGTGATATGATAAAAAGTTACTGTTCAGTTGAAAGTCGAATAAGAAATGCCACCTCTCTCCAAATAAGTGTGCACTCATGTCATAATGGTGCGATCCATGACTCTAATTAGGAAGAAAATGATGGCGACATGTAAACTTTTAAAACATAAACATCTATGCTATATTGCTCTAATTATTCCGGTATAGAAAGCAGACGTGGAGTCTGAAGTACCTACTAATTGCCTCTGGGTTAGTTTGAGTTTGGGGCTATAGGAGGTTATGAAAGAAAGAAAAAATGAAACGGCACAGTGAGCATCGTGCACATTCACAAACATGGGCACACAAATATTCAAGGCTCAAAACACTCAAAAGACAACGGAAGGATATGCATATGCAGATTTTTGTTTTCAGCAGTGCGACATCTGCCAGTCAAGGCCTGTGCTTGTCGCTGGTTGTGCAGTTGTGTGCTTGTGACTACAATCTCTGCTGTGGAGTGCATAGACGACAGAATTGGTTTTGGAAGCTGTTTTTCCTGTTGTTGGTGATGATAGCACACATTTCATTCCTTGCAAAGCTAACATTCACTTTAGCCTCAGCTACACTATTTATTTATTAGCAAATGACAGCAGTTCTGTTCAACTCAATTTAAATTGTAAGGTAAAGACTTCACAACAATAAAGAGAAATCCAACAATCAGTACACCCCCTATGAGCACTTGGCGAGAGTGGGAAGGAAAAACTCCCTTTTAACAGGAAGAAAACTTGAAAGTATCTTAGAAGTAGAGATAGTGTCTGTCTCCTGAATCCAAACTGGGAGCTGGTTCCACAAAAAAGGGACCTAAAGCTGAAGGCTCTGCCTCCCATCCTACTTTTAAATACTCTAGGAACCACAAGTAAACCAGCAGTCTGAGAGCTCCCAAAACTGCTCTAGTGGGGTGATCCAGTACTATGAGGCTTTTAAGATAAGATGGGGCCTCATAATTTAAGACCTTGTATGTGAGGTTCAAATCAGGATTTAACAGGGAACCAATGAAGAGCAGCCAGTATGGGAGGCATAAGGTCTTTCTCTCTAGTCCATGTCAGTACTCAAGCCAACTCTCACAAATGATGAATAGGTGCATACACTTTCTAAACATCAGCATGTTAGCGTTGTCATTGCAAGTACACTGCCCTACAAGTTTATCAGTATTGAGCTGCAAGTTTTGTCATAGTTCCATGATCCATGACAAATAATACGAACGACGTAGGAATTTATAAACCACAAAAAGCATGATTAATTTTAGGATAAGTGTTAGTCAGTGTTATCAGTGTGTCAGCAGTTAGATGAGTGTTTCCATGTTAGGCATATGGTGAGATGTAGTAGAACCTAAAATAATCAGGCTGAGGCCAAACAAATAAATGACATGGGTAAAGCGAGGAAGACTGCAAACACTGAGACAGACGGCTCTTTAAATGCTCCAGGGAGACTTGCCAGGTGTTCCCAGTAGCACTGCCTACCAAGAGCCTGTAAGACAACTAAGGAGGGGGAAAATAGGCAACACACACACACACACACACACACACACACACACACACACACACACACATTTAAATTCTGCTTAAATTTTTCAATTAAATCACATTATATGGTACAAATATCCCTTTCATGCTTAACCATAATGTGCTGATCAATATATACTGTTTCTTTTGTAACACCAAAATGTAGATTAACAAGCAATGATGTCATACACTACAGTTACAGATAACTTCAAGAATCCTTTGTGAAACTTTGAAGAGTGTACCCCGTAAAGTCAATTTAGTTGTGTTGGTGACTGTCTCTGTGTTTGACCACCATCCAAGGACACAAACACTGAGAAACAAGGAGTTTTTTTGTTTTCTGAGACTGTTTGTTTTCTCAAAGTGCTCGGTCTCTAGTCTCGGGCCTCCTGGCTTTAAGACTGACCACATAAAGCTTTCTGTCAATGTGCCTGTTATTGTGTTAGAGACAAACTGTATCACACCAAATAAAGCTGATAGCCATCCCTTCGAATTTAGAGAAGAGGCTCAACAGCGGCTCAATCCATTATTAGTTTTTCTTGTGTGTCTTTGTGTGTGTGTGTGTATTCACATGTTTGTCTTTGTATGTGGGCAGAGGGAGAAGGGAGATTAATAGACAAGATATGAGATGGACTATTATACTTTGAGAAGTTTTAAATAGCTTTTCACTGGTCGAGGGGAAAAAACAGAGGCGGTGTAGTCTCCTGCTATAGAACAGACTGAAGGCACTAAAAAAACGATGAAGAAGTGTTGCACCGGTGAGACAGTTACAGAGCATATTGGCATTGAGAGGGACAGACATTGGCATCCTTCCAAGAACCTGCAACAAATGAAACATAATGTGGTCCAGGAAGAGATGCAGGTACAGGACAGATTCGTGGGCTCTGATCAGAGCACTGATTGCAAGTTTACATGCTGAGCGAACTAGATGGCACTCTGAACCATGATCCATGTCCAGTTAATTTGCCTGTGTATCTTCTTCCATTAAGATCTGGAAAAGGTTACTTTGGACAGAGATGTTTGATGTGTAAAACACCAGATGACTCTTGCTGGGTTTTTTTTTAATATTTAAACCAAGTGGCAACTTTCAGAGCTGAAAGAATTAAGCCTGAAGTGCAAAAAAGTATTCTTAAAAATCATCGCTTGGCACACTCATCCATACTTTACTATAATCAGGAGTTTGGCTACCTTAGCTACAGGTTTCAAAAGTCCGCTAGATCTCACCTATAATCATTACTCTCAATAAACTGGTCCGATCACACATGTAGGCTGCTGTTGGTGACTTTTTGAACATTTTTAATGTTTTTGCTTCAGTTTTGATGCATGAAATTCTAGTATTTTATTAGGCTGTCAGATATGTATGTCTCTTTGTTATGTCTATATGGCAGAACAAGCCTGCTGACTAAGCACTCCACCCTCTCATCTAAATATCATTACTTTTCCCTAAAAAAACAAACAAAGAATCATTCAATAAATTAAACCAAAACAGGACAGTAGATAAAATGCTAAAACTGAAGCTTTAAAAATAAAAAGTCCATCAGCAGCAGACGCAACTACCTCCATGTTTTCTTTTTGGGAAAATGATTTAAATCTTTTTCAGCCAGCAGGAGTTTGTAGAAACAAGTTTTGACAAAGCATCACATTATAAGTTGATATGGGTAACTCTCTAGGACATCTTTGTTGTTACATACTAATATGATGATTTATATGGAGACATGTTTTCATCTGCTGGATTGCCAAAAGCCAAATAATCGCTCTCTTTTAGACCCGCCTTTGGCTGATTACAAACCTTAAGGGAAACATCTGGTTAAACATCTGTTAAATGCTCTACTAATTGGTGGACAGCTGAAAACAGCTGTATGATGTGGCTGAAAATAACTATCTACACACACCTCTGTAAATGTGAGTCTGTGTGTGTGTGCGCACAGGCAGTACCCTTCAGTAAAGAAGTTTCCAAGAACAACTGAAGACCTGAGATTGGTAGAGACACACAACTGAGCCCTGCTGTCCAGAGCCAGAGACCATGGCTAATTTGAACAGACAGCTTACAGTTTTTTAACTGCAAGAAAGCTTATTTTGTGAGTGTCTGTGTGTGTATGTGTACACGCGCACCTTTGACATTCCTGCAGTAGCCTGTGTTTAATACAACAACCACTAGGCCTATTAAATATCCCCTGATCTATGGCCGTGGCATTTACTTTTCTCTCCATCCTTCGCTTTTTTCCCTGCTGACAAACAACGCTCATAGCGACAAGTGCCCTTTCATGAAGGAACAGTGTCTCTGTGTAGATTTGTGTGTGTGATCTTTTCACCATAATTTCGGAGTTCAAATCTTAACTTGAAAAAATGCTCACACAAAAGCAGAGTGTAAAGACAGCATTATCACAGAGAGCGTAAAGGTTACCTTTTACGTCCATAACAGCTCAGACTGCTCTGTGCGTGCCTGCACGATTGTACGCGTGCCAGGCAAACTGAACTTGTGCACACACCCACCAAAACCTAAAAACTGATCAGTTCCTGATTGGCAAAGTGAATAAAAAACAGACCATCTTGTTAATATGTAGTTTTCAGCTGGATTAGATTTTGTCCTGGGTAGTCTAAGGTTTAGCAGTAGGTTACTTTGTTTCAACTAAACATCTACCCCATGGCAACTGCCCTCCCTGATGGCAGTGGTCTCTCCCAGAAGGGACAGTAGCAAAAAAATAAAATAAAAAAATACACAGGAACAGCATGAGCACTACGACAAAAGAGCACACTATGTTAATTTGGCCTTCAAACTCTCCCAGTCTCAATTCATCAGCATCCATCCATCCAATGCATGAAGCAAGCCTCATCTAGAATTAAGTACTTCAGTACCGACAGCAGCCAAAGGATCAACTGTAAATGTCGTCACTGATGGGTCAGAGCTGCGCTGGCAGCAGGAGGTGGACCTAAACAACATTAAGCTTGGGCTTTTAATTTTGTTATTAGTTATGTATATATGTGAATATGTGAGTTTATGAATGTGTATTTATATCACAATGAACAATTTTTTTTATGTGTAACCTATTCTGTTGTGGCGTCTTGATAGTTCAACTGTACATTGTGAAATACGAAATATTCAAAGTGCCATCGTGATTATTTCTAACTTAAACCTTTACCATTAAAACACAACAAAGTGAGCAATTGTTTTAAAATACATTTTAATATAATATATTTATGTAATAATTTGAATTGTAAAATAAAGGGTGACATTTTTTACACTTTTCTTTCCCTCATTCTTTGGTTTTTGATTCCCGTGAATCTTAACATTAAGCCTCCTACTCTGGTGGAGTTTGAATTGATCCATATTAAGAAAATATTTATACTAAATAGTACTAATGTTAAATTTGATTGCTTCACCCTTTTCCCATCTTAATTTTTCCACCTTGCTTGGGAAACTGTGGAGAAAAAACGACTGTCGAATATTTTATTTTCCATATTTAATTTAAAAGTGTACAAAGACAACATCAGATGTTGAAACAGAGAAATTGCCTTGTGTTTTTGAAAAATAAATGCTCCTCTTGAATTTCACGCCAGGACTATGTTTCAAAAAGGCTTGGAGAGGGGCATTATTACCACTGTGTTGCATCACCTCTTCTTTTAACACCACTGTATAAATGTTTGGAAACCGAGGTGAACAATTGTAGTTCTGAAAGCAAGATGTTTCCTCATCCTTACTCAATATACTGCAGAGTTTTAACGGTTCGACCCTTCTGGGTCTATTTTTTGCCAAATGTGTTCAGTGTGTGATAGCTCGCGTCTGCAGGGTGGCCAGTTTATTACCTGGTCTCTTTTACTAGAGTAAGAGTGATATTTTAATACCTGCTGGTTTGGTGTTGTCTTATTGAAATAAGCAAGAGCTTACCAGAAAAAGCTGCCATCTAGGTGTTAGAATATAGTCCAAAACCTTTATATGTCATGCAGATATGAAGTTACATATGCCAAGAGCACTAATGCAATGCTGTACATGCATGGATCCTAGTCTCTGAACTGTGCACCGATAGTAAGCCAAGGATTTCCTCTATGCTCTTCTTTTTCTCAGAGAACACCAAAAAGCAGCTGAAATTTCGATTCATCACGCTTATCTGAAATCCTCTCCCCCAAACGGTTGTGGCAGATGGCTGCTGCTCCCTGATTCTGGTTCGGACGGAGGTTTCTTCCTGTTAAAAGGGGGGTTTTCCTCCCAACTGTCACCAAGTGCTTGCTCATAGGAGTTCGTTAGATTGTTGGGATTTTCTGTATTTACCTCACAATACAAAGCGCCTTGATGCAGATGTCGTTGTGATAGAAAAACTATTTAATTGAATCATGTCAGTTATTACTGCAGTGGCCTCTGAAGACTAGAAGATCATCTTTTCAGCATGGATTTTGGATCTTGTCCAAAAGTTACTCTTAATTTTCAACCCTTCCTCTTCTTTGCTCTTAAACATTTAATATTGATGTTTCTTATATTCACATTTCAAACCGTGTCCTAGTGTTGTTGGAAACAGAATTATAAGATTCAAACTTTTTTTCTGTGAAAAAGTCACATCAGAAACAGAAACACTTGTCAAGAAGCCTTAAAAAAACATACAAGTTGGAGGATTGAAACAAGATTGAATATGAGCCAAGCAACTTAGCAGTTTTGTCAGGGTTCAGTGGCTGCCACTGAGCTGCTGCCAGGGTCCTCATTTACTGCTGTTTATCACCAGCCTGCTATCTTTGCGTTCTGTGGGACGATAAATGGCTGGATGCCAAAGAGCACATGAATCACCTTGTTAATGACAGAACAACACAGATTGCGCATGGTTACATGTGAAGCTGAAAACAGCATGTGGCCATCTTCCATCACGTGCTGCCGCCCTCTCTGACAAGCGTAAATTGCATCTAAAGTTATCTTAAGCACTGTTTGTGTTGTTGTGGCAGCACTCAGACGCTTGCCTTTGCATTACTCTGGGCCTTGTTAAAGCTGCCAAGACCATCTTCTGATGTGCTAGGAGCGGTATAGGTTGAGTCACAGTGCTTTTAGTAAAGTGTTGTTGATCACACCAGCTACGGTTGACAGGCCAATTCCTCAGGGAGGGAAAGAGAGACCGAAAGAGGCTTAGAAAAGGAAAGCGAGAGAGAAAAATATAGAAACATACTGTAGGTAAAGAAAGATGAGAAATGTAGACATTATGATAAGCACAAATGGAGAAAAATGAAGCATACCAACTTAAGCAACGCATTTAGAGGTAAGTAGGAACACACACTATGAGTAATCACTTACAAATAAGCACATCTGTGAACATCAACAGAATGAAGCCACACACAGACTGCACAAACCCAAGTAATCACACACAAACAACCGCATCTGTGTCTCTGGGTGTATAAACACCGCACAGTCAGACCTGCCTGAAATCTTTGCACACAAACACAGACAGGCAGATATAACAAGGACCAACCTTGCCAGCCAGGTTTGCAGACCGGCTTGACGTCAATGCGGACAGGAACGCTGTGCAAGGCTCTCTTCTGGCCGCAGTCCCAGGCTGTCACCTGGATCTCGTACTGCTGCTGGCGATCATAGCTCAGTTTCTCCGTGTTCCGGATGTTACCTGGTAGGGAGAAAAGGTCGAGGTCAAATTAATCCAAAATAGCTTTTTAAAGCAACTCATTATAGCGTATTGTTGAGTAAATCCAGCTTCCCTATTGTGCCTCATAATGAACACACTTTGTGTTTAGTGGTTTGCCAAAATGGAATGTTTTAAGAATAAAAAAAAAAACAAAAATAACCATCATTCAGTTAGTAAACTATTGTCTGGTTTGTGTGGCAGTGATGAAGTTACAAAGTTACAATCGCTGTGTCCAGTTTTCTACAAAAGAACTCATCCTGTGCAGTTAGATTCTCTGTTAAAGTGTTCAATTTAATTCACACTTCCCATCAAATGGTTTATGGCCTGGACAATAAACACACATTTATCCTAATTTCACATTAGAAAAAAAAGGCAGCTGTAAATGAAATTAACTATGGTTGAATCACATTTCTCTTCTCATGGGCTAGAAACATTTTGAGACTAAACATAGCTCCCATTGGCTGAGTTGGTAGAAAAATGGAAAACATCCAGAACAGCTATAATTAAAAATCAAACGCATGCTAACACAGCAGGAAAATATTTAATGGTACAAGCACACAGGACCGAGTAGGGTTGTTTTCCATGCATGCTCTGGATTAGTCATGACTCTTGAGTACTTAAGTATGTTAATATCAAAAAATGAGGCTAAAGACAGTTGACTACTCTTAATGGTAAAACTCAGATGTCATCCACAGTGGTTACTTTACCAGAAACTTGACCAGAGATCGCCAATAAACAGTCAGCCAGTTAAATATGAGTCCGTTATTATCACTGATGCTGATGCTAGCGCTAGCTGGCTATCTAGCTAAAAGCACCATTGTTTTTCAGCCATTGATGCTACATGTCTCGATTTGATTTTATGTTTATGTATGTGAAATTGCTGTGTTATCACATAAATATTTATGGTTAGTCTTCTACATGGAAGTAAACTAACATAAATATCTGAATTGTTTTACACACGCACCTTAAATCGACATTTCTGTGGGCTAATCCAACCCAACCGCTATTAACTATTTGCAGATCTACTGCTACTGGCACTTGTAACGATGTAATGATAAATGAAAATAAGTATAAGTGTGTGTTGATGTTGCATAACTTGTCCACCAAAGCAGTTGGAATGCTACAAAAAACAACTAGCTGATCCCAGCAGAATTGGGCTGAACTACACATAACAAATATTAGGAAAATCTTAATATGTTTCATGCATCTAAAAGAAAAATAAAGTAAAGAATATATTTAAATATACACATATACAATATTGGATTTTTAAATGAAAAAAACTATCAACATCTCAATCTTAATTATTAGATCGGAGTGTGTGAATGTGAGAGTGAATGAATAGTGGAATTGTACAGCGCTTTGAGGTTCTCGAAAAGCGCTATATAAAATGCAATCCATTATTAAAACCTTTAATCTGGAAAAAGACTAAGTTTAAAACATCCAAGGGTCATGGTGTAGGTCTTGAGCCAGTGTTTTTGTTTTTAAACTGTTGATTTTTCTAAATTATTGATTGTTTTGAGTTCTCTGTGTCCCTTGGGCTTCCTGTTTTATTTCGATTGTTCCTTGTTTCTTGTGAATTAAGTTCAGTTTGCTTCCCGTACCTCGTTACATCTAATTTTTTCTTGCTGTGTTTCCAACTGTCTCCACTCCCCCTAATCTTCCCCTTGTGTATATATTGTCTCAGTCTCCGCTTGTCTCTCATCGGAGTCTCTGCTCATTTGTCTTCATGTCCTGGTAGTCCCATGTTTCCTTAGTTTCCTTTCCCAGTTCAGGTTATTTGTTATGTTTTGGTATTTCTTTTGTACTCTCACGCTCCAGCCTAAGCTTGCTTTACGTTAACTTGTTCCTGTCTCTCTGCGTCATCTGCATTTGAGTCTCCACACTCAGCTCCACACGATCCACAGCCCACAGATCATGACACCAAATAAATATAAAATGCTCAGTGGAGGCATTTGGGAAGTTATTACATATTACAGAAAACAGCCTGCACATTTTTTGTGAAACATTTTATGTAAAAAAATACCACAAACCCAAATCTGAGTCTGGAGTTTCTAAATCATCAGTAGCTGGAAGTCAGACTTTATAGAGTCATAAAATGGGTATGTGATCTTTTACAGCTAAATGAGTTTCATTTTACTGCAGTCATAAGAAATATGCTATAGCTATGTTTCTGTACTCATCACTAGACTTTTACATTTATTTTGAATGGATCTCTTCCCTAGTCTGGTGCCTTGAAAAATACCCATTTTGACATTTTAGCATAAACCATAGTATCATAAGTTAAGTATATATACTTGCCTATGCTCTCCCTTGTGGAAAATGAGAAGCAGCAGTTCCACTTGAATGTGTGTCTACTGCACAACGCTGTATATCTTAATGACATTTTAGACTTTTTAGATAACACACAATGTGTATCTGTTGCTGTCTTCTTTCCCCTTGTGCAGTTTGTTTGCTTAAAGGAGCAATGAGTATTTAATTTTAAACCATCCCAATATGTCATTGTCAAATTAACTTTGACGCCTTAATATAATCACTGTAACAAATGAGATCACGGCAGAGATGACAGGTAGCCTCCGTCTCTCAAAGTGTTTGATTAGAGCTAATGTTTTTTAAAATTAAGAGCACATTTTCATTAAATCCATGCTGCCTTCTGACTCAGAGACAACGTCGCTCCTGTCTTGCACCACCACAATTAGTCCTTTCATGTTATTATCATCCAACAATGAGATTACTATTGTTGTAAAAATTCTAGTTGGTTAATCAACTTCTGATATGAATCATATCAAAGCCCTTATCAGTTTTAATTAGAGATTTTTTTTGTATTGTCAAATAGAATGAAATGTGGATCTGGATACCTACTGGCAATCAATAAAAAATTATCACAAAGGTTTGTCACCTTAGGCTTAAAAAATACACACTTTACTAGATTACATAAGGTTATCCAGGCTGTGTGTGCACAAAAACTAGGAATGAAATTTAGAAATTATTAAATATATTACATACACCTGCATTTTATTAGAAATGTACTCACAATTAAACAAATCCCAAAACATTCCAAAAGGTTGCACATGATACAGTTAAAAGTGAATGCTAGGAATGCCGGGAAAGCTTAACTAAACAAGAATATGCCACAATCTGACAGGGAACAAAGGGAATAATGATTGCATACTCAACACCTTAGAAGGAACACCTGTTTCCCTCATGGGAAAATTAGCAGGAAGACAGACACAAAAAATAAAATCAGGTGAGTGAGTTCAAAATAAAACAGGAAGTAACTAAAGAGAAACCCAATATTATGATAATATGTAAAAAAAAAAGAAGAAAAAAAGAGTAGGAGTAGAGTACAAGATGCAGTAAACTGCCTTAAGAGAAATGACTCTGAGGTATTATCAGCTGAATTTAAATACCACATGTTTGAAATGAAAAGAGAAAAAAATCTGGAGTGTGGACAAAAATGACCTTAGCAGACCTCTGTACTGTGTTTCTTTACTCAAGTTTAATGTCTCTAGGCTACATTTAGCCTCTACTAACATAATAGACCAAAATATTTTACAAACATGTCTCCAGCTCAGATGATGAGATGGGAAGAGTGGGTTGCAGATACTGCCGCTTACTATAAATCAAAGTGTATAAAGTCTTCTTCCTCTTTTCATAACATCTTTGTTGTTTTAAACCAAACCTTAATTACAAAAACTCTTACAGCCTCTCATAAGAAGCGTTATACAGATGCATAAACACATTTCTAGTCCTAGATCTTCATCACTGCACAGTAAGAGAAACTGGAGGATATTCAGTAGGAACAGGACTGTTCACAGCAAAGATCACATTAAGAAAACACCAAGCACTCCTTAAAGAGGCAAAAACAAATAATCACAGAGTAACAGCAAACACATGCAAAAATGTAAACATGCCACCTGTTTAAATCTTTGGTCATGGTCATTTTAAAATAAACACTGAATAAGATGGAAAGATATGAAGGACTCTATTGTGAAAGAAACACTGCAGAATGCATTTGGTTTGCAAAAGACTACCAGGATGTATCTACAGAACTTTTGGGACAATGTTAGCAGGATAAAATACACTATATAGTATAAACATTAAAACCTCATTGTAAGTAAAATAATGTAAATTTTTATTTGTATACCACCTTTCAAGATAAACATCACAAAGTTCTTCACAACCCATTCCCAAACATAAAAACAAGATTTGACCAAATGCACAAAAAGGAGGAGGTTTTAGGTGCTTTTTGAAGAGACCACCAAGTCCACAGCTGTGAAGCGTCATGATTAAGGAGCAACATCTATGTATCGCAGCTTAAAAGAAGTTAGTTAATGCAACAGAACAGTGACCCAAAGCACAGATGTAAATCACTGATTGAGTAGTAAATAAGCAAATTCACATGAATCCCAAAGCATTATGAGAAATGTACTTTGCAGATGGACTCGTTTAAAGCCTGAATGTCTGAATGAAGGTGCTGCTGGAAGTTCTACAAGTTACTACTTTAATTGACATTTTTTCAGTCTGCACGGCTATTGATGTGTTTAATAAAGACAAGAAAAGTGCAGCTCTGAATTTAGTCAAATAGTGTCTAAGACTCTGATAAAGGCCAAAGCACATTGCAATGAGTAATTATACACAAATCATGGTAATTTAAAAGGACTCACAAACCTTGTTGGCAACTGTTACTATATCTCTTGACCAAGAAAATTAATATATGGCATAAAAGTACAACTAGCACAACAAAAACATCACATCACATCAGTGCTTCAGTTGTGTATGCATGCACAAATCTGAGATTCATCAATATTTTCTTGAGAATTTTACTTAGGTTATTATTTAAAGTTTTTCAAAACAACCTCAGCCAGAAAGAAAAAATTAAGTAAGGAGCAAGGAGTTAAATGACATGTAAAGAATGCCAAGTGTTAACTGTAAAGTAATACAGGAACACACTCCCCTTTAAAAAGCAACCCTTTCACTACTTGGTTTCACCAACATAAAGAGCAAATGAAATAGCAGAAATTCATAGAGAATATTGGTTGTAGTACAACCGATATTCTCGATTAATGTTCTCTTTGAATGTTTAGAATCAGATTCAAGTTTGAAACTAAAACTGATCTCCTTAAAATTTCTAGGAAACATGACACCTACTGATGCTTCTTCAGTAAATACAGCGCCTTGAATTCATCTTTGCCATCGGATCAGCTGTGCCTTGCCCTCCACCTGCTTCTTCCCTTTTCTTCCAGTCTCTTACTCATTTTTTTCACATCAACTGTACGTTTTAAAAATCTGAATTAAAGGCTGTGTCTCAGGGGACATAAGATTCCCTTAGGCACTGTTTTTTTCCCTCCTAGGAAACGTGTTGGAAAGCTATGTCTTGTCTCATTTCCTCATTGGAGACTTTCATTTTTTTTAAGTTGAAGTTCTCCTGCTTTTTTTCCTTTTACAGCACAGGGAAGGAAAAAATGTTTGTGTGCTTTCTTTTTGTGCAGAGGTAAGAACCTTTTAAGGTTTATAATACTGAATGAGGATCAATATCTCTGGTTCTGCAGAGACAAATCTTAATCCCTTTTAACTATCCATTGCTAATCTAGCAATGGATTTGAAGTAGGAACAATTGAACCCAACATACAACACCAAGTGAGTGAAATCAAGCGTGTGGTGGGATTGTCTGCACGAGCCAGTGTGGGATCATTAATCTAAATATTTCCATAGATATCAGTTTGGTACTGTGTGTCACAAGATTATATCTCTGTCTTTCCCTTTCGTTGAACAACGCCTAGAGTTACCCTGCGATTCAGGTATATCCCCATCCTCAACAAACATGTTTGAATATAAAGACTTGTAAAAACTTTTGATTCTCCTACTTCTAGGTTTGGTTCAAAGAGGAAGACATAAATCACTGCTGCCAAAGTCAAATTTGAAGGCTTATTTGATTTTTGTCTGGTTTGAACTCCATCATGACAAGTCCAAGTGACGTGAGCGGAATTCGCACCTTCTTTGTGCTAGTCAATCAATCCAACCCACACGATTCAGCTTTGTAAGCCATTGCAGCCTGTCAGCTTTCTGTAAAACGATCTTACATATGCTAATGTATAAAACAATGCTTTTTGTAATGCTCCACTCAACACCTTAGAAGGGACAGACAATTGGCTTGCCTCCATTGGATATTCAACATCTAGACCACAACCAGTTACTGAGAATCTCCCGACTCGTTGGTAACCACAACCCATTTTCCAAGCTGGCATCTTTTCTCGTGCTGAGCAAAGTGGATGAAGGGACCTTGTGTAGTCCTAATGTGTCTGTTAATATTTGATGAGTCTTCCACTAAAGACAGATGACAATGCTCTACACCCCACTAGAGCTGGACAGGGAGGGGGTCCCTGATGGAGAGCACTTGCAGAGTGTAAAGTGCATGGAAATTGGCTCTTATTGGTTGTGAGTTGAAATGGAGCTGGAATGAGTTACTTGTATAACAGCCTGGATGCTTCTTGAGCTTTTTCTATTGTGTGGAGAGAGGTGCAGAAGGAGCTGAATGTTGATAATGTGGTATATTTGAATACAAGTATGTGAGTAGGAGGATTAGCTGTAATTCATATTAGGAGGGCATTGTTCGCATACCCGTCCTCCTCGTCACCAATTCTGTCTTCCTTTCTGCTTGTTTAGAATTCCTTCCCTCCTCCCTCTGCCCTGCCCAACCTTCCCATTCCCTCCTAGCGCACATCATTGTCTCACTGTTTTGCAGCCTCATCCCATTTCACTGTTTGCTGCCTCATCTGTTGTGCTCTGCTCTCTCTTTTTTCGCAAACACACACACATAGTATGCATGCACACACACACTCCCACCTTTCTGCATGACAGAGGTTGTTATTCCTGCTTCTTCAATTACAACATCAACTTATCCATGTCAGCAGGCTGTGCGTGCTGTGACTGCTGGTGAGGGTGGTCAGCTAGTAAATGACTGCTTTACCCTCCACCTCACCTGCACCATTTGCCTCTCTATCAAATCCACAAAAACACACACACGCACACAAACAAACCGTCTCTGCACCTGTCTTTGTGAATTCATGCCATCACCCCTTTTGTAATTACCATCTAGTTTTACCACCAAGCTTTTCTTATCTAACACTGCTTAGGCCCATTTGTCTTTGTTCACAGGACACCACTCACATTAATCTTCTGTTCTTCGATAAATTACATAAAAATACAAAATACATAAAAACATTTTTGCATCTCAAGATTTTTCAGTTTACATAAGTTGTACTTTTTAACTAAATATTATATTAAATACCCAGAATGAAGCTGGATATTTTGAATCACAGAGTCTACACCTTTAGGGTTTGTTACCTGGAGTGAATATGTAAAACTGACCTAAATAGGGCCCATCTCAGTCAAAAAGATGCCCTTGCAGCCTTAATGGACTTGACCAGACTGGAAATTTTCGGAACTTTAGGGAAATCGCTGAATGTACTGTACGTGAGAAAGCTGGAGCATGGTCAGGTCACGCCACACATCAAAAGGAGAGCTGATACTGCTACAGTACATTACAGGCCCCAATCTGAGCAGCAATGGCCCTCCTGGGAGTGAGACACCTCCCAGGAGGGCCCTGTCCCTGTTTAACCACAGTGAGTGCTTGGTTTGCATTACCAGCAGCAAGTCAGGTTGGGCAAACAGAGTCTGTTCATATTATATAGAGACAGAATTTCTCGGTGCATCCAAGGTGTGGATGGTGGAGTGTTCAGTGATTTAAGCATCTCGTGTATGCTTTTTGCAGATGATGTGGTTCTGTTGTCTTTATCAAAACATGACCTCCATGACATTCCCTTGCACTTGAAGCTGACTGCAAAGCAGACAGGATGAGAATCAACAACTCCAAGTCTGAATCCATGGTTTTCAGCTGGAAAAAGTGGAATGACCACTCTGTGTCAGGAATAACTTGCTGCTCCAAGTGGAGGAGTTTAGGTATCTCAGGGGTCTGCTCATGCATGAGGGGGAGTGTAACGCGAGATTGACAGATGCAGTGATGTGGACACTGTATCAGTCTGCTGTGGTGAAATGAGAGCCGACCCTAAAGCTGTTGATTTATACATCAAACTATGTTTCGACACTCATATATGACCATGAACTCTGTGTAGGGACTGAGAAAAATAAATAGTGAATACAGAAATTTACTTCCTTCGAAGTGTAACTGGCAGGGACCCAGAGTGGAGCTGCTACTCCTCCACATCCAAAGGAGCCAGTTCAGATGGCTCAAGCATTTGATGAGAATGCCTCCTGGAAACCTCCTAGATGAGGTGCTCATGTCCTAGGGCATAGGTGGGGGAAGTCCAGGCCTCAAGTGCCGGTGTCCTGCAGGTTTTAGATGTGTACTTGATCCAACACAACTGATTCAAATGGCTAAATGACCTCCTCAACATGTCTTGAAGTTCTCCAGAGGCCTGGTAATGAACTAATCATTTGATTCAGGTGTGTTGGCCCTCGAGACCTGGAGTTCGACACCCCTGTCCGAGGGGAAGAAGGTGAGGAGGCCCCGGGGCAAACCCAGGAGATGTTGGCGAGATTACATCTCTTGGCTAGCTGGTTGTTGGTTCAGTCTCAGCTTACTTTTTATTGGGGTCTAAATGACCCCAACTGGTTTCATCATATATACACAATAAAACTAATGTTTACTTGAATTTTCTGAAAACCAAGTGATTCCAGAGTAAAAGGATGATAAACAGGATGTTAAGTAATAATATCAATTGTACTTGGAATAAAAGCTGCAAGTTGTTAAAGGCAAGTATAGATTTTGATGTTATACAATATGCAGTGTTCATTGCATAACTGATAATGCTTTAAGACACAGTAAGTTTTGCTATTATTATTTTGCTATGATAATTCTCATTGTAAATTATTCTTGGGGTCCCCAGGGATGCAACTCAGTAGTCCCTGTATGTAAATTATGTCGGTAACATGAGGGCTAAAATTCATTAAGACTTATTCTTAGAAGTATTTAGGGTGCTTTGACAAGGGGATGACTGCACAAGTGGCTGGTGTTGGCAGCTGCTGCTAGGCTTCACCTCAGCTAATTTGAGTCACTGGACTGGAACGCTTGAACATACGTGTGGTGTGACAAATTATTTGGCATGCTGTTCAGTAATTATACAGCTCATCCAAAAAGTCAGGGCTTTATTTTTAGTGTGTGAAATTCTAGTATTTTATTAGTATGTTACTTCGGAATAATTAACAAGTGTCTATGTGTTGCACATTTACAGATTGTAGCTGAAACTTGTCACCAAGCTAACAAACTGCAATGATTTTTCTGTAGACCCGTTGGCACAGTGGGCAACATTTGCATTTCCCTGCCATCACAAGTAAAAGGAGGTGTTCAGGCTGGACTTTGAGCCAAAAAAATCTCACTTTTCAGGAACAAGAAAATACAGATGTAACTGTGTTTATAAAGCACATTACTACTATACAGAGCTATCAGAGGTCTGCTGAAATCTGAAATCCATTTCTTGGAAGGTGGCGATCAGGCTATGGTGTAGTTTATGATGTAGATTATAGGACTATACAGTAGCTATCAGTGTTGTCTCATTACTCAAAAAAAGTAATGTATTACACATTACTTGATATAAAAAAGTAATTTGTTACAGTGCTCATTACATTACTCCTTATTCAATACTTTCTCATTAGTCTGTAAAATGACCTGAAATGCATCGTCTCATAATTACCAGTAAGCAATATAGTGTACAGTCCAACACACCAACACAAAACATATATATACCACAATGAAGCCACACATATGTATTGTTTTAGTGTTTACTGTGAACACAAAGCCGACAACACAAGTCAAAGATGATAATCAGTCTTAAGAGACTTAAAAGCAATAGCCAAGGTGATTGAACAGGTAGAAACATGGGCTGACTGCTCATCACTGTTTTTGTTATCTGCTAAAGACAGCACTCAGCATGCCAACGCAAAGCTACCCAAGACCCCAGACTTATGCTAAAGCTGTTTGTGTGCCTGCAAAGAGCTGAGGTTTTGTTAGCACTGTAATGCAGTTGCTTCTGTCCTGGACAGAGTTTGCACTTTGCCATCAAGCTCTTGTCCTTTTGTGCAATAAAAAATAATAGTGCAGTAAAAGTCTCTGCTGTAGACTGCTTCACCATTTTCCTTCTCCCGCACACAAATCATCTGACTGTAGTGTGCAGGAAAAAAAAGCATATCTTTTTTTCTTTGAATCCACGTGGAGCGGGGATAACTGAAGAGCAAGTAATTAGTGTTACTGTACTAAATTAACCCTCCCATATTTAACCATATTTAATGGGATCTTATCAAAATATCATTAACCTGCTTGCTAACATGCTAATGTTAGCAAGCATGGAATGTAGTGCAACATCCCCCCTGGTGCAGCAATACAGTATGAATACTGTATTTACTGTTTCCCTAAATCAGTGTTGCAGCAGCAGACTGGTAAAGGTTCACTCTGAAGTGGTTTGTGGCTTCACAAACCTATAGTTTGTTGTCTCTCTCGTTCCGCCTGCATTGCATTTCATTGTCTCAGTGGTAACAGAGGCAAAGCACCCCCACCAAGCAAGGCCCTTTCTTTAATGCAAGTTTAGTGATTACTTTACTTTTTTAAGCATCTACAGTACAAAGGAAGAGATTGTTTTAAGCTTATGAAAAAGAATACCCTGTGTTTTTATGGGATTTACTGTCTATTTAAAAATTACAACATCACTAGTTTTTTCCTTGCTTGTTTAGATTTTTCCTGCTATACTTTGCAGTGTGCTTCTGTCCCCGACCCAGTCTCACCACTTACTCGCTCTCTCACAGGCAACCTCCACTTTTCTCCCACCATCTTCTCCTCTCCCTCAGGTACTCTTGAGTTCAAGAGCTCTCAAAGCCTTTTTCCTCAGCGGTCAATAGCTAAGCAAGACCCCTTGAAATGGAGAGAGCGCGCACAGGCTGCAGCCTCGCTCCTGTATCATTCACGGAGCAGTTTGGCCCACACCTCACTCAGTCAGCCTTTTTACTGCAGCACCTCAACAGTCAGGAACTCTCTGCTGGCAGTAGTAAAAAATGAAACAGTAATGTGCCTTTCATCTCTGTATTTTAGGCAAAAGAGTTTATGTGGCGTCTCGGTGGCACTAATGTGGCAGCCGTATTTCAGTTGCCTGTCTAAAAAGGTATATGACACAGTAAGTCCAGCGTTAAAGTGTATGCTCATGTAATATGTTACATTCTAGGTATGAAGTTCTATTATTACATTCACAATTTAAAATTAAAAAACAGTAATGGTAATAAGACAAAAGCTCAGTACACACAAAAACAGCGAAACCACATTTCATAATAGATTTTGTTGGCATTTTCGTATTTGAGTTTGTGGCTCATGATAACATTTAACTTTTGTTTGGAGAATAATGATTAATAGCTACCTATGTAGCAAAGTACAAGTAGCAACTCAGCAAAGTTAAGTAAATTTGCAGTGGTATGTGAGCGTGTCCTTAGATTTTTCTTAGCATTTATCTTTGTCTCCGTGTGTGTGTGTGTGTGTGTTTGTGTATATAATGTTTGTGTGTGCACAGACTTCTGTGATCTGATTTGTGGAGAGTGATGGCTCTCTGAGCAAAGCTTGACTTCGTCCTTGGAAAGACTAAAGAGTGCATTTTACCCCCAGGGAGAGATATCTGTCAGCGTATTAAGTTTTTCTACTGGAGCGTATGCAGGTATGTGTGTTCACTTCTCCCATGGCTCTATAGTGAGTACGGATGGATGAGATTTTCAGATCATGCGTGTTGTGGCGTTATGTGAGAAATGTGTTTTACATCTTTTGTATATCAGATGAAGAGCCAAGGGAAGGCAACAAACTTTAAACTTGATTTGGAATATTCTTTTGGACTTGTGGGAAATCAGTGAAATAGGTGAAGCAGAACTTCGAGAGAAAATGGGTACACAAAAGTTTCAAGGAAAGCGTTTCAAAATAAAACTTACAGTGCACTGAATATGACCGGTAACAGCATAGCTTCTTTGTGACAAGTATTACAAAAATCCCCGAATGCGTTTAATATTCTGCCCCAACTTCTACTCACCGTTACGATCGATGGCGAAGGGTGTGTTAGTAGTGGTGATCTGGTAGTTGCAGATCTGGCTGTATTGTGGGGAGCAGTCCTGATCAGTAGCCTCCACTTGCAGGATATTGTCATAAATCTTGCCCTCTGTCACTGCCGCTCGATACTGGGGCTCCCGAAACACTGGGGCAAACTCATTGACATCGTTGACCTGAATGTGCACCACTGCCCTGTAAACAGCAGCGGAGAACAGTAGATAATCATGTCAGTCGCTGTAAAGAAGTGAACACAGTACAAATGACTTTTCTAATTACAACTCAGATTTTCAATAAACCAACGATGTAAAAGATCTGCAAACATTTAAACGCCTTAGTATAAAGGCAAAAGTGAAACTGAGAAATTTTATTGTTTCCTTTGAAAAACACATACTAATTTAAACCAAGTTAATTAACTTCATTCCTTGTGGTTAATTATTATGTTGACTGGGTATAAAGAAAGCATCCTAGAAGTATTGGAAATTACTGTGCCGACTCAGGAACACTTCTGAAGTTCAGACACGGTGTGCAAACTGGTTTGTTGCTGCATCTAAAAATGGAAGTTAAAACTGTGCAAAGC